>NW_024470929.1:25000-27500 GCF_017639515.1 Carcharodon carcharias
GAGGAGGTTACAGAGATAGGGAGGGGTGGAGGTTTTGGAGGAGGTTACAGAGATAGGGAGGGGTGTAGCGGCTGGTGGAGGTTACAGAGATAGGGAGGGGTGTAGGGGCTGGAGGAGGTTACAGAGATAGGGAGGGGTGTAGGGGCTGGAGGAGGTTACAGAGATAGGGAGGGGTGTAGCGGGCTGGAGGAGGTTACAAAGATAGGGAGGGTTGTCGGGGCTGGAGGATGTTACAGAGATAGGGAGGGGTGTAGGGGGCTGGAGAAGGTTACAGAGATAGGGAGGGGTGTAGGGGCTGGAGGAGGTTACAGAGATAGGGAGTGGTGTAGGGGCTGGAGGAGGTTACAGAGATAGGGAGTGGTGTAGGGGCTGGAAGAGGTTACAGAGATAGGGAGGGGTGTCGGGTTTGGAGGAGGTTACAGAGATAGGGAGGGGTGTAGGGGCTGGAGGAGGTTACAGAGATGGGGAGGGGTGTAGGGACTGGAGGAGGTTACAGAGATAGGGAGGGTTGTAGGGGCTGGAGGAGGTTCCAGAGATAGGGAGGGGTGTAGGGACTGGAGGAGGTTACAGAGATAGGGAGGGTTGTAGGGGCTGGAGGAGGTTACAGAGATAGGGAGGGGTGTAGGGGCTGGAGGACGTTACAGAGATAGGGAGGTGATGTAGGGGCTGGAGGAGGTTACACCGGAGGGGACTTTGCGGTACGAGGAAGGTGAATTTGACCCCCGTGCCATTGCTGGTCTGTGGGCGCCGGGTGGGTGATGGGTGATTTAGCGCTCAGAGAGACTCCGGACCCCCGGGGATTGGGGATCGGGGCTGGGGGTGGTGGCAGAGACAGAGACTTGGCTGAGCTGAGATATTCATGGGATGGGTGAACGTTGGAATCTGGAAGAGGGGAGCTGGGCTGCGGGTGGGTGGGTGCTGGGGGGGTGGTCGAGTCTGGAGCAGACAACGGGAGGGACGATGGTTTCAGCAGTCGATGAGCTGAGACCGGGGTGGTTCTGGGCGACGTTCCGGAGTTGGGAAGAGGCCGTCGTGGTGACCATGTGGGTATGAGGTGGGAATCCCGGTAATGGATGTTACCTTGACCTTGCAGATGGTCGTTCGGAGTGCTGCTCTTCGAGATGGTCACTTTAGGTAAGAATAGGTCAATGTCAGCGGACTCAGCGACCCTGGGAAGGGGCATGTGTTCGATCCAGGGACCCTCCCACACTTGGCCAACATTGACACCCATCCCGAGACATCTCGTCCCTCCCTCCCCAGTTTATTCATTTGTGGGCGACCCTGGCTGTGTCCAGTGTTTATTGCCCGTCCCTAGTTACCCCCTTCAGAAGGTGGGGGTGAGCCGCCTTCTTGAACCACAGCTGTCCCCGTGTGCGGTGTAGGTACACCCACGGTGCTGTTAGGGAGGGAGTTCCAGGATTTTGTCCCCGTGTGCGGTGTAGGTACACCCACGGCGCTGTTAGGGAGGGAGTTCCAGGATTCTGTCCCCGTGTGCGGTGTAGGTACACCCACGGCGCTGTTAGGGAGGGAGTTCCAGGATTTTGTCCCTGTGTGTGGTGTAGGTACACCCACGGCGCTGTTAGGGAGGGAGTTCCAGGATTTTGTCCCCCGTGTGCGGTGTAGGTACACCCACGGTGCTGTTAGGGAGGGAGTTCCAGGATTTTGTCCCCGTGTGCGGTGTAGGTACACCCACGGCGCTGTTAGGGAGGGAGTTCCAGGATTTTGTCCCCGTGTGCGGTGTAGGTACACCCACGGCGCTGTTAGGGAGGGAGTTCCAGGATTCTGTCCCCGTGTGCGGTGTAGGTACACCCACGGCGCTGTTAGGGAGGGAGTTCCAGGATTTTGTCCCCGTGTGCGGTGTAGGTACACCCACGGCGCTGTTAGGGAGGGAGTTCCAGGATTTTGTCCCCGTGTGCGGTGTAGGTACACCCACGGCGCTGTTAGGGAGGGAGTTCCAGGATTCTGTCCCCGTGTGCGGTGTAGGTACACCCACGGCGCTGTTAGGGAGGGAGTTCCAGGATTTTGTCCCCGTGTGCGGTGTAGGTACACCCACGGCGCTGTTAGGGAGGGAGTTCCAGGATTCTGTCCCCGTGTGCGGTGTAGGTACACCCACGGCGCTGTTAGGGAGGGAGTTCCAGGATTTTGTCCCCGTGTGTGGTGTAGGTACACCCACGGCGCTGTTAGGGAGGGAGTTCCAGGATTCTGTCCCCCGTGTGCGGTGTAGGTACACCCACGGCGCTGTTAGGGAGGGAGTTCCAGGATTTTGTCCCCGTGTGCGGTGTAGGTACACCCACGGCGCTGTTAGGGAGGGAGTTCCAGGATTTTGTCCGTGTGGTGTAGGTACACCCACGGCGCTGTTAGGGAGGGAGTTCCAGGATTTTGTCCGTGTGGTGTAGGTACACCCACGGCGCTGTTAGGGAGGGAGTTCCAGGATTTTGTCCCCGTGTGCGGTGTAGGTACACCCACGGCGCTGTTAGGGAGGGAGTTCCAGGATTTTGTC
>NW_024470929.1:40000-42116 GCF_017639515.1 Carcharodon carcharias
GTAGGTACACCCACGGCGCTGTTAGGGAGGGAGTTCCAGGATTTTGTCCCCGTGTGGTGTAGGTACACCCACGGCGCTGTTAGGGAGGGAGTTCCAGGATTTTGTCCCCGTGTGGTGTAGGTACAACCACGGCGCTGTTAGGGAGGGAGTTCCAGGATTTTGTCCCCGTGTGGTGTAGGTACACCCACGGCGCTGTTAGGGAGGGAGTTCCAGGATTTTGTCCCCCGTGTGCGGTGTAGGTACACCCACGGCGCTGTTAGTGAGGGAGTTCCAGGATTTTGTCCCTGTGTGTGGTGTAGGTACACCCACGGCGCTGTTAGGGAGGGAGTTCCAGGATTTTGTCCCTGTGTGTGGTGTAGGTACACCCACGGCGCTGTTAGGGAGGGAGTTCCAGGATTTTGTCCCCCGTGTGCGGTGTAGGTACACCCACGGCGCTGTTAGGGAGGGAGTTCCAGGATTTTGTCCCCGTGTGCGGTGTAGGTACACCCACGGCGCTGTTAGGGAGGGAGTTCCAGGATTCTGTCCCTGTGTGTGGTGTAGGTACACCCACGGCGCTGTTAGGGAGGGAGTTCCAGGATTTTGTCCCCGTGTGTGGTGTAGGTACACCCACGGCGCTGTTAGGGAGGGAGTTCCAGGATTTTGTCCCCGTGTGCGGTGTAGGTACACCCACGGCGCTGTTAGGGAGGGAGTTCCAGGATTTTGTCCCTGTGTGTGGTGTAGGTACACCCACGGCGCTGTTAGGGAGGGAGTTCCAGGATTTTGTCCCTGTGTGTGGTGTAGGTACACCCACGGCGCTGTTAGGGAGGGAGTTCCAGGATTTTGTCCCCCGTGTGCGGTGTAGGTACACCCACGGCGCTGTTAGGGAGGGAGTTCCAGGATTTGGACCCCAGCGACAGCGAAGGAGTTCCCGATATATTTCCCAGTCGGGACGGTGAGGGGCTCGGAGGGGGAACTTCCAGGCGGTGGGTGTTCCCCATGTGTCTGCTGCCCTCGTCCTTCTAGACGGTAGAGGTGGTGGGTTTGGGCGGCGCTGTCGAAGGAGCCCTTGGCGAGTTGCTGCAGTGCATCTTGTAGATGGTGCGCACGCCGCTGCTACTGTGCGTCGGTGGTGGGGGAGGGAGTGAGTGTTTGTGGATGGGGTGGGTGCCGATCGAGCTGGAGGCAGGGGGGAGCTACTTTGTCCTGGACGGTGTCGAGCTTCTCGAGTGTTGTGGGAGCTGCAACTCATCCAGGCAAGTGGGGAGTGTCCCATCCCACACTCCTGACTTGTGCCTTGTAGATGGTGCACAGGCTTTGGGGAGTCAGGAGGTGAGTTACTCACCGCAGGATTCCCAGCCTCTGACCTGCTCTTGTAGCTACAGTATTTTCGAGGCTGGTCCCCAGTTCAGTTTCTGGTCAAGGGTTGTGGATAGTGGTGGGGGGGGGCGGGATTCAGCGATGGTTATGTTATTGAACATCGAGGGGGCGATGGTTGGATTCTCTCTTGTTGGGTCCCACCAGTTCTCTTGAAGGTGGCTTCGAATCACATCCACCACCACCCCCCCCCCCCGACTCTTCGAAACAACCTTCCCTCCTTGAGGCATTGATCCAACACCCCTGTCGAGAGTAGAGCCAGGCTCCATCGGCCTTCCCAGTGGAATTATCCACATCGCGGGTTGGGGGGGGCGAGTTCCGATTCGACGCCTTCCAAATGTTCCGCGAGCCGGGAATCTTGAGATTTTGCGATGGGTGGAGAGCCCAGCTTTTGTGTGATTTGCATCTTGTGATGGAACTTGGTGAGGCACCGAATTTATTAAACAGCGACTCTTACTTCTTGCCTGACTGATCCTTTCAATAAACTCTGGAGGTGGCTGGGGTGCTGGATACAGGGTTAAACAGAGCACCGGAGCCGAGGGGGAACGTCCCAGGGTGGGGGGGATTCAGGATCTCCAAAGAGCTGGAGAGGGAGTGAGCATCGAGCTCTCCCAGGGACAGGTACAATACAGAGCTCTCTCTACATTACCCTGACCGTGTAACCCTCTCCCCACTTTACACCCAGTGTCAGCATCGAGCGCTCCCAGGGACAGGTACAATACAGAACTCCCTCTACACTACCCTGACCGTGTAACCCCTCCCC
>NW_024470930.1:0-7500 GCF_017639515.1 Carcharodon carcharias
TCTCCCTCCCCCTCTGTCTCTCTCCCCCTCTGTCTCTCCCTCTCTCCCCCTCTGTCTCTCTCCCTCTCTCCCTCTGTCTCTCTCCCTCTCTCCCCCTCTGTCTCCCTCCCCCTCTCCCCCTCTGTCTCCCTCCCCCTCTGTCTCCCTCCCCCTCTCCCCCTCTGTCTCCCTCCCCCCTCTGTCTCTCTCCCCCCTCTGTCTCTCCCTCTCTCCCCCTCTGTCTCTCCCTCTCTCCCCCTCTGTCTCTCTCCCTCTCTCCCCCTCTGTCTCTCCCTCTCTCCCCCTCTGTCTCTCTCCCCCTCTGTCTCTCCCTCTCTCCCCCTCTGTCTCTCTCCCCCTCTGTCTCTCCCTCTCTCCCCCTCTGTCTCTCTCCCCCTCTGTCTCTCTCCCTCTCTCCCCCTCTGTCTCTCTCCCTCTCTCCCCCTCTATCTCTCTCCCTCTCTCCCCCTCTGTCCCTCTCCCTCTCTCCCCCTCTGTCTCCCTCCCTCTCTCCCCCTCTGTCTCTCTCTCCCTCTCTCCCCCTCTATCTCTCTCCCTCTCTCCCCCTCTGTCTCTCTCCCTCTCTCCCCCTCTATCTCTCTCCCCCTCTCTCCCCCTCTGTCTCCCTCCCTCTCTCCCCCTTTGTCTTCCTCTCTCTTCATCCATCAGAGAGAGGCTCCTTGTTACCTGTAGCTCGAGGTGGGGGTGGGGGGGGGGGGGTGCCACTCTGTCAGTGGGCCAGGGTGTGGGAGCGAGGAGGCTCTGTGAGCTACCGGAGCGAGTGCAAGGGTTTGAATGCTGATGCAATCGTCCTGAGCCAAACTCTGGACCTGCAGCCCACTGACCAGCCCACTGACCAGCATCCCCCACCCCCTACACAACCCATCCCCTTCCCACAACGGCAGCAACTACACCCCATTCAGAGAAGGTTTAACCAGACTAACGCCTGGAATGGGCGGGGTTGTCTCATCAGGAAAGGTCGGACAGGCTGGGCTTGTATCCGCTGGAGTTTAGAAGAGTGAGAGGCGACTCGATCGAAACCTATAAGATCCTGAGGGGGGTCTCGAAAGGGTGGGTGCGGAGAAGATGTTTCCTCTTGTGGGAGAATCTGGAACCGGGGGGGGGAAGGGGGTCACTGTTTAAAAATAAGGGGGGTCTCCCATTGAGGACAGAGACGAGGAGAAATGTTTTCTCTCTCCGAGGGGGGGGCGGTGGGGGTGAGTCTCTGGAACTCTCTTCCTCGAAAGGCGGTGGGAGCAGAGTCTCTGAATGTTCTTAAGGTCGAGGTGGATGGATTCCTGTCTGACAAGGGTTGGGGTGATGGGTTATCGCAGGGTGGGGCGGTGGGGGGGAGGGCAGGCGCGAAGGTGGGGTTGAGGTTAGGATCAGATCAGCCACGATCTTACTGAACTGTGTGGGGGGTGGGGGGAGCAGGATCGAGGGGCTGAGTGGCCTCCTGTTGCTGGTAACTCGTATGTTCGTATGTGTGTTTGTCTGTTCATACGTAGCAGCTTGGACTGTAGGGTTGGGGTCTCTGGAGTACAGACTGGGCGCACAGCATTCTCACTCGGGAGTGGGAGACAGAGACAGAGAGAGGGAAAAATAGAGAGATAGGTATTGATACAGAGAGATAGAGAGAATTGGGAAGACAGAGAGAGACTGAAGACAGAGAGAGGGAAAAATAGACAGATAGGTATAGATACAGAGAGATAGAGAGAATTGGGAAGACGGAGAGAGACTGAAGACAGAGAGAGGGAAAAATAGAGAGATAGGTATAGATACAGAGAGATAGAGAGAATTGGGAAGACGGAGAGAGACTGAAGACAGAGAGAGGGAAAAATAGAGAGATAGGTATAGATACAGAGAGATAGAGAGAATTGGGAAGACAGAGAGAGACTGAGACAGAGAGAGAGAGAGGCACACTTAGAGAGAGAGCGAGAAAGAGAGACAGGCAGAGAGAGACAGAGGGAGAGAGAGACAGAGAGGGAGGGAGAGGTCTAACCAAGTAACCAAGGCTGGCACATGTTGGAGAGGTGTCAGACATCTGTCTAATTTTGTTATAACTTTGTCATCAGTTTCAGCTGACATTTATCAGAAAGCTGCAAGAGGCAGAGAGCACGAGGTACATATCGCTGATTAACTGATACAAACATTGAAAAATCTCCCTTCAATACCCTTCAATCCCATAAACTCCCAAAGCAGTACTGAGGGAGAGCCACTCTGTCGGAGGGTCAGTGCTGAGGGAGGGTCAGTGCTGAGGGAGGGTCAATGCTGAGGGAGCGCCGCACTGCCGGAGAGTCAGCGCTGGGGGAGGGTCAGTGCTGAGAGAGCGCCGCACTGTCGGAGGGTCAGCGCTGAGGGAGGGTCAATGCTGAGGGAGCGCTGCACTGTCGGAGGGTCAGCGCTGAGGGAGGGTCAATGCTGAGGGAGCGCTGCACTGTCGGAGGGTCAGTGCTGAGGGAGAGACGCACTGTCGGAGGGTCAGTACTGAGGGAGCGCTGCGCTGTGGGAGGGTCAGCGCTGAGGGAGTGCCGCATTGTCGGAGGGTCAGTACTGAGGGAGCGCTGCGCTGTGGGAGGGTCAGTGCTGAGGGAGCGCCGCACTGTCGGAGGGTCAGCGCTGAGGGAGAGCCGCACTGTTGGAGGGTCAGTACTGAGGGAGCGCCGCACTGTCGGAGGGTCAGTACTGAGGGAGCGCCACACTGTCGGAGGGTCAGTACTGAGGGAGCGCCGCACTGTCGGAGGGTCAGTACTGAGGGAGCGCCGCACTGTCGGAGGGTCAGTGCTGAGGGAGAGCCGCACTGTTGGAGGGTCAGCGCTGAGGGAGCACCGCACTGTCGGAGGGTCAGTGCTGAGGGAGCGCCGCACTGTCGGAGGGTCAGCGCTGAGGGAGCGCCGCACTGTCGGAGGGTCAGTGCTGAGGGAGAGCCGCACTGTCGGAGGGTCAGTGCTGAGGGAGAGCTGCACTGTCGGAGGGTCAGTGCTGAGGGAGAGCTGCACTGTCGGAGGGTCAGCGCTGACCCTGTCGCTCCTTCAGGTGGTGGTGATGATATGGTTACGATGCTCTGGGACAGGTTGTGTGGAGTGATGTGTGGGTGAGAATGAATACACCTGTATGTTCTGACCTTCTGCCGCTCTCTGTCCGACTGCCTCAATGTCCAAAAGTTACTAAAAGGGAGCAAATCACCTTCAAGGGCAGTACGCTCTGGCGGAATTCATCCATCTCCATGACCCCCTATCTCTCTCTGTCTTCCTCTCTCTGTGTCCCTGTCTCTTTCCCTGCCTCTCTCTTGTCTCACTCCCTCTCACTCTCTCACTCTCTCTCTCTCTCTCTCTCAGTCTCTCAGTATCTCTTTCTCCCTCTCTCCCTGTCCCTGTCTCTTTCCCTGCCTCTCTCTTGTCTCACTCCCTTTCTCTCTCTCTCACTCACTCCCTCTCTCTCTGTCTTTCTCTCTCTCAGTCTCTCTCTCTCTCTCAGTCTCTCTCTCTCTCTCTTAGTCGCTCTCTCTGTCTCTCTCTCTCATTCTCTCTCTCTCAGTCTTTCTCTCTCTCTGTCACTCTGTCACTCTGTCACTCTCCCTCTTTCTCACTCTGTCTCTCACTCTCACTCTGTCTCTCTCTCTCTCAGTCTGTCTCTCTGTCTTACTCTCTCAGTCTCTCTCTCTCTGTCTCTCTCCCTCCCTCTCTGTCTCTCTCTCTTTCACTCTGTCTCTCTCTCTTTCACTCTGTCTCTCTCTTAGTCTGTCTCTCTCTCTGTCTCTCTCTGTCTCTCTCTCAGTCTCTCTGTCTCTCTCTCAGTCTCTCTCAGTCTCTCTCAGTCGCTCTCTCTCTCTCTGTCCCTGTCTCTTTCCCTGCCTCTCTTGTCTCAGTCTCTCTCACTCATTCAGTCTCTCTCTCACTCACTCAGTCTCTCTGTCACTCACTCAGTCTCTCTCACTCTCTCTCAGTCTCTCTCACTCAGACTCTCTCTCTCACTCTCTCACTCTCTCTCTCTCTTTCTCACTCACTCACTCACTCTCACTCTCACTCTCTCACTCTCACTCACTCAGTCTCAGTCTCTCTCACTCAGTCTCTCTCTCTGTCTCTCTCTCTCAGTCTCTCTCTCAGTCTATCACTCTCAGTCTCACTCTCAGTCTCTCACTCACTCTCAGTCTCTCTCTCAGTCTATCACTCTCTCAGTCTCTCTCTCTCAGTCTCCCTCTCTCTGTCTCCCTCTCTCTCAGTCTCTCTCCATCTTTCTGTCTGTCTCTGTCTCTCTCTCTCTCTCTCTCAGTCTCTCTCTCTCAGTCTCCCTCTCTCTGTCTCCCTCTCTCTGTCTCCCTCTTTCTCAGTCTCTCTCTCAGTCTCTCTCTCTCTCTCTCTGTCTCTCTCCATCTCTCTCAGTCTGTCTCTGTCTCTCTCTATCTATCTCTCAGCCTCTCTCTCTCTCAGTCTCTCTCTCTCAGTCTCTCTCCCTCCCTCTCTGTCTCTCTCTCTCTCTTTCACTCTCTCTCAGTCTCTCTCTCTGTCTCTCTCTCTCTCTGTCTCTCTCTGTGGCTCTGTCTCTCTCTCCCTCTGTTTCTCTCTCTCTGTCTCTCTCACTCAGTCTCTCTCCCTCCCTCTCTGTCTCCCTCTCTCTTTCACTCTGTCTCTCTCTCTCTCTTAGTCTCTCTCTCTCTGTCTCTCTCTCTCTCCGTCTCTCTCTCTCTCAGTCTCTCTCCCTCCCTCTCTGTCTCTCTCTCTTTCACTCTATCTCTCTCTCTCTTAGTCTGTCTCTCTCTCTGTCTCTCTCTTAGTCTGTCTCTCTCTCTCAGTCTCTCTCTCTCAGTCTCTCTCTCTCAGTCTCTCTCTGTCTCTCTCTCTCAGTCTCTCTGTCTCTCTCTCTCAGTCTCTCTCTGTCTCTCTCTCAGTCTCTCTCAGTCTCTCTCAGTCTCTCTCAGTCTCTCTCTGTCCCTGTCTCTTTCCCTGCCTCTCTTGTCTCAGTCTCTCTCACTCATTCAGTCTCTCTCTCACTCACTCAGTCTCTCTCACTCAGTCTCTCTCTCTCTCACTCAGACTCTCTCTCTCACTCTCTCTCTCTCTTTCTCACTCACTCACTCACTCTCACTCTCACTCTCACTCTCTCACTCCCACTCACTCAGTCTCAGTCTCTCTCTCTCAGTCTCTCTCTCTGTCTCTCTCTCTCAGTCTCTCTCTCAGTCTCTCACTCTCAGTCTCACTCTCAGTCTCTCACTCACTCTCTCACTCTCTCACTCTCTCACTCTCTCTCTCTGTCTCCCTCTCTCTGTCTCCCTCTCTCTGTCTCCCTCTCTCTCAGTCTCTCTCCATCTTTCTGTCTGTCTCTGTCTCTCTCTCTCTCTGTGTCTCTCTCTCAGTCTCTCTCAGTCTCCCTCTCTCTGTCTCCCTCTCTCTGTCTCCCTCTTTCTCAGTCTCTCTCTCAGTCTCTCTTTCTCTCTGTCTCTCTCCATCTCTCTCAGTCTGTCTCTGTCTCTCTCTATCTATCTCTCAGTCTCTCTCTCTCTCAGTCTCTCTCTCTCAGTCTCTCTCCCTCCCTCTCTGTCTCTCTCTCTCTCTTTCACTCTCTCTCAGTCTCTCTCTCAGTTTCTCTCTCTCTGTCTCTCTCTCTCTCTGTCTCTCTCTGTGGCTCTGTCTCTCTCTCCCTCTGTTTATCTCTTTCTCAGTCTCTCTCACTCAGTCTCTCTCCCTCCCTCTCTGTCTCCCTCTCTCTTTCACTCTGTCTCTCTCTCTCTCTTAGTCTCTCTCTCTCTGTCTCTCTCTCTCTCCGTCTCTCTCTCTCAGTCTCTCTCACTCCCTCTCAGTCTCTCTCTTTCTCTGTCTCTCAGTCTCTCTCCCTCCCTCTCAGTCTCTCTCCCTCTCTCTCTCACTCTCCCTCTCTCTCTCACTCTCCTTCTCTCTCACTCTCCCTCTCCCTCTCCCTCTGTCTCTCGCAGTCTCTCTCTCTCTCAGTCTCTCTCTCTTTCAGTCTCTCTCTCTCAGTCTCTCTCTCCCTCCCTCTCTGTCTCTCTCTCTCTTTCACTCTATCTCTCTCTCTCTCTTAATCTCTCTCTTAGTCTCTCTCTCTGTCTCTCTCTCTGTCTCTCTCTCTGTCTCTCTGTCTCTCAGTCTCTCTCTCTCTGTCTCTCTCTGTCTGTCTCTCTCTCTCTCAGTCTCTCTCTCTCTCTCCCTGTCCCTGCCTTTCTCTTGTCTCACTCCCTCTGTCTCTCTCTCTCTCTCTGTCCTTCTCTTGTCTCTCTCTATCTCTCTCCCTCTCTCCGTGTCTCTGTCTCACATTCCCCCCTCTCTCTCTCTCTCTCTGTGCACACAATAAGAGCCTGGAGCCTCCCTATCCCTAAGGCAGTGAGAGTGGACAGAGTTGGCGGTCTGTCACACTCTCTCTCTCTCTCTCTGTCTCACACACACACACACACACAAACACACACAGTCCCTCTCAACATCCCCGCCTACCATAAACAAACACACTCCAACTATTTGCCCGTAGCTTATTGTCCAAGCCGGACCACACTTGAATTAGTCAGGATTCACCGGGGGAGAGAGAGCGAGAGAGACAGAGAGCAGGTGCTCAGGATCTTCTCAGTAGAAAATAAACCGGGGTTAAAAACAGCGAATTTTTATCCTTAACCAAACCGAAACTGTGAGTGACATTAACACCTGTTGGCAGAAGCAGCAGATCGAAGGTTGTGGGGGGAAGAGGGCAAGAATTCAACTGGAGAAGGAGCATAGAGAGAGAGAGACCCGCACCCAGGACACAGCAAGACAGACAGACACAGAGACAGAGCTAAAATGGTCTGGAGGAAGGTTTCAAAAGATTTCTGACTGCAGACGGGAAGGAATGCGGCTCTGCCGGGATCTCGCAGAGAAGATGAACTTACTTCGCGTAAAAAACTATACCTTTCAGATGGAAACAGAAGACGAGACTTTTGTCCAAGGAATTCGCTGGGTAGATTGTTATTCACCTTGTGCTGTACCTGTCCTGGGAGTGTTTGATGGGGACGGTGTAGAGGGAGCTTTACTCTGTATCTAACCCCATGCTGTACCTGACCTGGGAGTGTTTGATGGTGACGGTGTAGAGGGAGCCTTACTCTGTATCTAACCCCGTGCTGTACCTGTCCTGGGAGTGTTTGATGGGGACGGTGTAGAGGGAGCCTTACTCTGTATCTAACCCCGTGCTGTACCTGTCCTGGGAGTGTTTGATGGGGACGATAAATGTGTGCATGAGTGTAAGTTTGTGGGCTGAGTGTGGGAGTCTGATGGGTGTATGTGGCTGTGTGTGTGTGAGCATACGTGGCTATGTGTGTGTGAGTGCCTGTGCGTGTGTGTGTGCGCGTGCCTGTGCGTGCGTGTGCCTGTACGTGCGTGTGCCTGTGCGTGCGTGTGTGTGCTTGTGCGTGTGTGTCTGTGCGTGAGTGAGTGTGTGTGTAGAGTATGAGCCTATGAGTGAGTGTGTGAATGTGAGTGTGTGTGTGTGTGTGTGTCTGTTTGAATGTGAGTGTGTGTAGAGTATGTGCCTGTGCATTAGTGTGTG
>NW_024470930.1:12500-27500 GCF_017639515.1 Carcharodon carcharias
GAATGTGTGTGAGTGCAAGAGTGAGAGTGTGTGTGTGATTGTGTGAGAGTGTGTGAATGTGTGAGAGTGAGTGTGTGAGCATGAGAGAGTGAGTGTGTGAGGGTGAGAGTGTGTGAGCGTGTGTGTGAATGTGAGTGTGTGAATGTGAGTGTGTGTGTGAGAGCATGAGTGTGTGTGAGAGCGCGAGTGTGTGTGTGAGAGTGCGAGTGTGTGTGAATGCGAGAGTGTGTGTGTGTATGAATGTGTGTGAGCATGAGTGTGTGTGTGAATATGTAAATGTGAGAGTATGTGTGAGTTTGAGAGTATGTGTGAGTGTGTGTAAATGTGTGAATGTGTGAGTGTGAGAGTGTGAGTGAGACTGTGTGTGAATGTGTGAGAGCGTGAGTGTGTGTGAATGCAAGAGTGTGTGTGTGTAAAAGTTTGTGAAAGTGAGATTGTGTGTGAGTCTGTGTGTGAACATGAGAGTTTGTGAGCATGAGACATTGTGTGTGTGAGTGTGAGAGTGTGTTTCTGTGTATGTTTGTGAGACATTGTGAGTGTGTGTGGGTGTGAGAGAGTGAGTGTGCGTGTGAGAGCATGTGTGAATCTGTGAATGAGAGAGAGTGTTAGAGTGAGTGTGTGTGTGAGTGCGAGCGAGATTGTGTGTGCGTGAGAGTGAGTGTGTGTGAATGTGAGAGTGTGTGAATGTGAGAGTGTGGGAGTGTGTGTGAGAGCATGTGGGAGTGCGAGTGTGAGTATGAGACAGTATGTGAGTGTGAGACAGTGTGTGTGTGTGACAGTGTGTGCAAGTGTGTGACAGTGTGTGACAGTGTGTGCGAGAGTGACAGTGTGTGCGATTGTGACGGTGTGTGTGTGTGACAGTGTGTGACAGTGTGTGCGAGTGTGACAGTGTGTGACAGTGCGACAGTGTGTGACAGTGTGTGCGAGTGTGACAGTGTGTGAGTGCGTGACAGTGTGCGAGAGTGTGTGCGTGTGTGACAGTGTGTGAGAGTGCGACAGTGTGTGACAGTGTGTGCGAGTGTGACAGTGTGTGAGACAGTGTGTGCGAGTGTGACAGTGTGTGACAGTGTGTGCGAGTGTGACTGTGTGTGCGAGCGTGACAGTGTGTGCAAGTGTGACAGTGTGTGAGAGTGTGACAGTGTGTGAGACAGTGTGTGCGAGTGTGACAGTGTGTGACAGTGCGACAGTATGTGACAGTGTGTGCGAGTGTGACAGTGTGTGAGTGCGTGACAGTGTGTGAGAGTGTGTGCGAGTGTGACAGTGTGTGAGAGTGCGACAGTGTGTGACAGTGTGTGCGAGTGTGACAGTGTGTGACAGTGTGTGCGAGTGTGACAGTGTGTGAGACAGTGTGTGCGAGTGTGACAGTGTGTGCGAGCGTGACAGTGTGTGCAAGTGTGACAGTGTGTGAGAGTGTGACAGTGTGTGAGACAGTGTGTGTGAGTGTGACAGTGTGTGCGAGTGTGACAGTGTGTGAGACAGTGTGTGCGAGTGTGACAGTGTGTGAGACAGTGTGTGTGAGTGTGACAGTGTATGCGAGTGTGACAGTGTGTGAGTGTGTGACAGTGTGTGACAGTGTGTGACAGTGTGTGACAGTGTGACAGTGTGTGAGACAGTATGTGCGAGTGTAACAGTGTGACAGTGTGAGTGTGTGACAGTGTGTGAGAGTGTGACAGTGTGTGAGAGTGTGACAGTGTGTGTGACAGTGTGTGAGTGTGTGACAGTGTGTGAGAGTGACAGTGTGTGCGAGTGTGACAGTGTGTGCGAGTGAGACAGTGTGTGCGAGTGTGACAGTGTGTGAGAGTGACAGTGTGTGTGAGAGTGTGACAGTGTGTGAGAGTGTGAGACAGTGTGTGCGAGTGAGACAGTGTGTGAGTGTGTGAGACAGTGCGTGCGAGTGTGACAGTGTGTGTGTGTGTGTGACAGTGCGTGCGAGTGTGACAGTGTGTGAGTGTGTGAGACAGTGCGTGCGAGTGTGACAGTGTGTGTGTGTGTGTGACAGCGTGTGAGTGTGTGACAGTGTGTGAGAGTGAGACAGTGTGCATGTGTGACAGTGTGCGAGAGTGTGACAGTGTGTGTGTGTGTGACAACGTGTGAGTGTGTGAAAGTGTGCGAGAGTGTGACAGTGTGTGTGTGTGTGTGTGACAGCGTGTGAGTGTGTGACAGTGTGTGTGTGTGTGACAGCGTGAGAATGTGTGACAGTGTGCAAGAGTGTGACAGTGTGTGTGTGTGTGTGACAGCGTGTGAGTGTGTGACAGTGTGTGAGAGTGTGACAGCGTGTGAGTGTGTGACAGTGTGTGAGAGTGAGTGTGTGAGTGTGTGACAGTGTGTGAGAGTGAGACTGTGTGTGTGTGTGTGACAGTGTGTGAGAGTGAGACAGTGTGTGTGTGTGTGACAGCGTGTGAGTGTGTGACAGTGTGTGAGAGTGAGACAGTGTGTGTGTGTGTGACAGTGTGTGAGAGTGAGACAGCATGTGAGAGTGTGACAGTGTGTGAGACAGCATGTGAGAGTGTGACTGTGTGTGAGACAGCGTGTGTGTGTGTGACAGTGTGTGAGCGTGTGACAGTGTGTGAGACAGCATGTGAGAGTGTGACTGTGTGTGAGACAGTGTGTGAGTGTGTGACTGTGTGTGAGACAGTGTGTGAGAGTGTGGCAGTGTGTGTGACAGTGTGTGAGACAGCATGTGAGAGTGTGACTGTGTGTGAGACAGCGTGTGAGTGTGTGACAGTGTGTGAGACAGTGTGTGAGACAGTGTGTGTGCGAGTGTGACAGTGTGTGCGAGTGTGACAGTGTGTGTGCGAGTGTGACAGTGTGTGCGAGTGTGACAGTGTGTGAGACAGTGTATGCGAGTGTGACAGTGTGTGAGAGTGTGACAGTGTGTGAGTGTGTGTGACAGCGTGTGAGTGTGTGACAGTGTGTGTGTGTGTGTGTGACAGTGTGTGCGAGTGTGAAAGTGTGTGCGAGTGTGACAGTGTGTGAGACAGCGTGTGTGCGAGTGTGACAGTGTGTGCGAGTGTGACAGTGTGCGAGAGTGTGACAGTTTGTGAGTGTGTGTGACAGCGTGTGAGTGTGTGACAGTGTGTGTGTGTGTATGTGTGACAGTGTGTGTGACAGCGTGTGAGTGTGTGACAGTGTGTGTGTGTGTGTGTGACAGTGTGCGAGAGTGACAGTGTGCGAGGCAGTGTGTGTGTGTGACAGCGTGTGAGTGTGTGACAGTGTGTGTGTGTGTGTGTGTGACAGTGTGCAAGAGTGACAGTGTGCGAGGCAGTGTGTGTGTGACAGCGTGTGAGTGTGTGACAGTGCGTGTGTGTGACAGCGTGTGAGTGTGTGAGTGTGTGTGTGTGACAGTGTGTGAGAGTGACAGTGTGCGAGGCAGTGTGTGTGTGTGACAGCGTGTGAGTGTGTGACAGTGTGTGTGTGTGTGACAGTGTGCGAGAGTGAGATAGTGTACGAGAGTGTGACAGTGTGAGACAGCTTGTGAGCATGTGACAGTGTGCGAGAGTGTGACAGTGTGTGAGTGTGTGTGACAGCGTGTGAGTGTGTGACAGTGTGTGTGTGTGTGTGTGACAGTGTGTGTGACAGCGTATGAGTGTGTGACAGTGTGCATGTGTGTGTGTGACAGTGAGCGAGAGTGACAGTGTGCGAGAGTGTGACAGTGTGTGAGGCAGTGTGTGTGTGACAGCATGTGAGTGTGTGACAGTGTGTGTGTGTGTGTGACAGTGTGCGAGAGTGAGACAGTATGCGAGAGTGTGACAGTGTGAGTCGGCTTGTGAGCGTGTGACAGTGTGCGAGAGTGTGACAGTGTGAGACAGCTTGTGAGCGTGTGACAGTGTGCGATAGTGTGACAGTGTGAGACAGCTTGTGAGCGTGTGACAGTGTGCGAAAGTGTGACTGTGTGTGAGACAGCGTGTGAGAGTGTGACAGTGTGCGAGAGTGTGACAGTGTGTGAGACAGCGTGTGAGCGTGTGACAGTGTGCGAGAGTGTGACTGTGTGTGAGACAGCGTGTGAGAGTGTGACAGTGTGCGAGAGTGTGACAGTGTGTGAGACAGCGTGTGAGCGTGCGACTGCGTGCGAGAGTGTGACTGTGTGTGAGACAGCGTGTGAGAGTGTGACTGTGTGCGAGAGTGTGACTGTGTGTGAGACAGCGTGTGAGCGTGTGACAGTGTGCGAGAGTGTGACAGTGTGTGAGACAGCGTTGAGCGTGACAGTGTGCGAGAGTGTGACTGTGTGTGAGACAGCGTGTGAGCGTGTGACAGTGTGCGAGAGTGTGACAGTGTGTGAGACAGCGTGTGAGCGTGTGACAGTGTGTGAGAGTGTGACTGTGTGCGAGAGTGCGACAGCGTGTGAGTGTGTGACAGTGTGTGACAGTGTGTGAGTGTGTGACAGTGTGTGAGACAGCATGTGAGAGTGTGACTGTGTGTGAAACAGCATGTGAGTGTGTGACTGTGTGTGAGAGTGTGACTGTGTGTGAAACAGCGTGTGAGTGTGTGACTGTGTGTGAGACAGCGTGTGAGTGTGTGACTGTGTGTGAGAGTGTGACTGTGTGTGAAACAGCGTGTGAGTGTGTGACTGTGTGTGAGACAGCGTGTGAGTGTGTGACTGTGTGAGACAGTGTGCGAGAGTGTGACAGTGTGTGAGACAGCATGTGAGCGTGTGACTGTGTGCGAGAGTGTGACTGTGTGTGAGACAGTGTGTGAGTGTGTGACTGTGTGTGAGACAGTGTGTGAGACAGTGTGTGTGCGAGTGTGACAGTGTGTGCAAGTGTGACAGTGTGTGCGAGTGTGACAGTGTGTGCGAGTGTGACAGTGTGTGAGACAGTGTGCACGAGTGTGACAGTGTGCGAGAGTGTGACAGTGTGTGAGTGTGTGTGACAGCATGTGAGTGTGTGACAGTGTGTGTGTGTGTGTGACAGTGTGTGCGAGTCTGACAGTGTGTGCGAGTGTGACAGTGTGTGAGATAGTGTGTGTGCGAGTGTGACAGTGTGTGCGAGTGTGACAGTGTGCGAGAGTGTGACAGTTTGTGAGTGTGTGTGACAGCGTGTGAGTGTGTGTGACAGTGTGTGTGTGTGTGTGACAGTGTGCGAGAGTGACAGTGTGCGAGGCAGTGTGTGTGTGTGACAGCGTGTGAGTGTGTGACAGTGTGTGAGTGTGTGTGTGTGACAGTGTGTGTGTGTGACAGCGTGTGAGTGTGTGACAGTGTGTATGTGTGTGTGTGTGACAGTGTGCGAGAGTGACAGTGTGCGAGGCAGTGTGTGTGTGTGTGTGTGACAGCGTGTGAGTGTGTGACAGCGTGTGTGTGTGACAGTGTGCGAGAGTGGGACAGTGTGCAAGAGTGTGACAGTGTGAGACAGCTTGTGAGCATGTGACAGTGTGCGAGAGTGTGACAGTGTGTGAGTGTGTGTGACAGCGTGTGAGTGTGTGACAGTGTGTGTGTGTATGTGTGACAGTGTGTGTGACAGCGTGTGAGTGTGTGACAGTGTGTGTGTGTGTGTGTGTGACAGTGTGCGAGAGTGACAGTGTGCGAGAGTGTGACTGTGTGTGTGTGTGTGACAGCATGTGAGTGTGTGACAGTGTGTGTGTGTGACAGTGTGCGAGAGTGAGACAGTGTGCGAGAGTGTGACAGTGTGTGTGTGTGTGTGACAGTGTGTGTGACAGCGTGTGAGTGTGTGACAGTGTGTGTGTGTGTGTGTGACAGTGTGCGAGAGTGAGTGTGCGAGAGTGTGACAGTGTGTGAGGCAGTGTGTGTGTGTGTGTGACAGCATGTGAGTGTGTGACAGTGTGTGTGTGTGTGTGACAGTGTGCGAGAGTGAGACAGTATGCGAGAGTGTGACAGTGTGAGACAGCTTGTGAGCGTGTGACAGTGTGCAAGAGTGTGACAGTGTGAGACAGCTTGTGAGCGTGTGACAGTGTGCGAGAGTGTGACAGTGTGTGAGACAGCGTGTGAGCGTGTGACAGTGTGCGAGAGTGTGACTGTGTGTGAGACAGCGTGTGAGAGTGTGACAGTGTGCGAGAGTGTGACTGTGTGTGAGACAGTGTGTGAGAGTGTGACAGCGTGCGAGAGTGTGACTGTGTGTGAGACAGCGTGTGAGAGTGTGACTGTGTGCGAGAGTGTGACAGTGTGAGACAGCTTGTAGGCATGTGACAGTGTGCGAAAGTGTGACTGTGTGTGAGACAGCGTGTGAGAGTGTGACAGTGTGCAAGAGTGTGACTGTGTGTGAGACAGCGTGTGAGCGTGTGACAGTGTGCGAGAGTGTGACAGTGTGTGAGACAGCGTGTGAGTGTGTGACAGTGTGCGAGAGTGTGACTGTGTGTGAGACAGCGTGTGAGCGTGTGACAGTGTGCGAGAGTGTGACAGTGTGTGAGACAGCGTGTGAGAGTGTGACAGTGTGCGAGAGTGTGACTGTGTGTGAGACAGCGTGTGAGCGTGTGACAGTGTGTGAGAGTGTGACTGTGTGCGAGAGTGCGACAGCGTGTGAGTGTGTGACAGTGTGTGACAGTGTGTGAGTGTGTGACAGTGTGTGAGACAGCATGTGAGAGTGTGACTGTGTGTGAAACAGCATGTGAGTGTGTGACTGTGTGTGAGAGTGTGACTGTGTGTGAAACAGCGTGTGAGTGTGTGACTGTGTGTGAGACAGCGTGTGAGTGTGTGACTGTGTGTGAGAGTGTGACTGTGTGTGAAACAGCGTGTGAGTGTGTGACAGTGTGTGACAGTGTGTGAGTGTGTGACAGTGTGTGAGACAGCATGCGAGAGTGTGACTGTGTGTGAAACAGCATGTGAGTGTGTGACTGTGTGTGAGAGTGTGACTGTGTGTGAAACAGCGTGTGAGTGTGTGACTGTGTGTGAGACAGCGTGTGAGTGTGTGACTGTGTGTGAGAGTGTGACTGTGTGTGAAACAGCGTGTGAGTGTGTGACTGTGTGTGAGACAGTGTGTGAGTGTGTGACTGTGTGAGACAGTGTGCGAGAGTGTGACAGTGTGTGAGACAGCATGTGAGCGTGTGACTGTGTGCGAGAATGTGACTGTGTGTGAGACAGTGTGTGAGTGTGTGACTGTGTGTGAGACAGTGTGTGAGACAGTGTGTGTGCGAGTGTGACAGTGTGTGCAAGTGTGACAGTGTGTGCGAGTGTGACAGTGTGTGAGACAGTGTGCACGAGTGTGACAGTGTGCGAGAGTGTGACAGTGTGTGAGTGTGTGTGACAGCATGTGAGTGTGTGACAGTGTGTGTGTGTGTGTGAGACAGTGTGTGCGAGTCTGACAGTGTGTGCGAGTGTGACAGTGTGTGAGATAGTGTGTGTGCGAGTGTGACAGTGTGTGCGAGTGTGACAGTGTGCGAGGGTGTGACAGTTTGTGAGTGTGTGTGACAGCGTGTGAGTGTGTGTGACAGTGTGTGTGAGTGTGTGACAGTGTGTGTGTATGTGTGACAGTGTGTGTGACAGCGTGTGAGTGTGTGACAGTGTGTGTGTGTGTGTGTGTGACAGTGTGCGAGAGTGACAGTGTGCGAGAGTGTGACTGTGTGTGTGTGTGTGTGACAGCATGTGAGTGTGTGACAGTGTGTGTGTGTGACAGTGTGCGAGAGTGAGACAGTGTGCGAGAGTGTGACAGTGTGTGTGTGTGTGACAGTGTGTGTGACAGCGTGTGAGTGTGTGACAGTGTGTGTGTGTGTGTGTGACAGTGTGCGAGAGTGACAGTGTGCGAGAGTGTGACAGTGTGTGAGGCAGTGTGTGTGTGTGTGTGACAGCATGTGAGTGTGTGACAGTGTGTGTGTGTGTGTGACAGTGTGCGAGAGTGAGACAGTATGCGAGAGTGTGACAGTGTGAGACAGCTTGTGAGCGTGTGACAGTGTGCAAGAGTGTGACAGTGTGAGACAGCTTGTGAGCGTGTGACAGTGTGCGAGAGTGTGACAGTGTGTGAGACAGCGTGTGAGCGTGTGACAGTGTGCGAGAGTGTGACTGTGTGTGAGACAGTGTGTGAGAGTGTGACAGTGTGCGAGAGTGTGACTGTGTGTGAGACAGTGTGTGAGAGTGTGACAGCGTGCGAGAGTGTGACTGTGTGTGAGACAGCGTGTGAGAGTGTGACTGTGTGCGAGAGTGTGACAGTGTGAGACAGCTTGTAGGCATGTGACAGTGTGCGAAAGTGTGACTGTGTGTGAGACAGCGTGTGAGAGTGTGACAGTGTGCAAGAGTGTGACTGTGTGTGAGACAGCGTGTGAGCGTGTGACAGTGTGCGAGAGTGTGACTGTGTGTGAAACAGCGTGTGAGTGTGTGACTGTGTGTGAGACAGTGTGTGAGTGTGTGACTGTGTGAGACAGTGTGCGAGAGTGTGACAGTGTGTGAGACAGCATGTGAGCGTGTGACTGTGTGCGAGAATGTGACTGTGTGTGAGACAGTGTGTGAGTGTGTGACTGTGTGTGAGACAGTGTGTGAGACAGTGTGTGTGCGAGTGTGACAGTGTGTGCAAGTGTGACAGTGTGTGCGAGTGTGACAGTGTGTGAGACAGTGTGCACGAGTGTGACAGTGTGCGAGAGTGTGACAGTGTGTGAGTGTGTGTGACAGCATGTGAGTGTGTGACAGTGTGTGTGTGTGTGTGAGACAGTGTGTGCGAGTCTGACAGTGTGTGCGAGTGTGACAGTGTGTGAGATAGTGTGTGTGCGAGTGTGACAGTGTGTGCGAGTGTGACAGTGTGCGAGGGTGTGACAGTTTGTGAGTGTGTGTGACAGCGTGTGAGTGTGTGTGACAGTGTGTGTGAGTGTGTGACAGTGTGTGTGTATGTGTGACAGTGTGTGTGACAGCGTGTGAGTGTGTGACAGTGTGTGTGTGTGTGTGTGTGACAGTGTGCGAGAGTGACAGTGTGCGAGAGTGTGACTGTGTGTGTGTGTGTGTGACAGCATGTGAGTGTGTGACAGTGTGTGTGTGTGACAGTGTGCGAGAGTGAGACAGTGTGCGAGAGTGTGACAGTGTGTGTGTGTGTGACAGTGTGTGTGACAGCGTGTGAGTGTGTGACAGTGTGTGTGTGTGTGTGTGACAGTGTGCGAGAGTGACAGTGTGCGAGAGTGTGACAGTGTGTGAGGCAGTGTGTGTGTGTGTGTGACAGCATGTGAGTGTGTGACAGTGTGTGTGTGTGTGTGACAGTGTGCGAGAGTGAGACAGTATGCGAGAGTGTGACAGTGTGAGACAGCTTGTGAGCGTGTGACAGTGTGCAAGAGTGTGACAGTGTGAGACAGCTTGTGAGCGTGTGACAGTGTGCGAGAGTGTGACAGTGTGTGAGACAGCGTGTGAGCGTGTGACAGTGTGCGAGAGTGTGACTGTGTGTGAGACAGTGTGTGAGAGTGTGACAGTGTGCGAGAGTGTGACTGTGTGTGAGACAGTGTGTGAGAGTGTGACAGCGTGCGAGAGTGTGACTGTGTGTGAGACAGCGTGTGAGAGTGTGACTGTGTGCGAGAGTGTGACAGTGTGAGACAGCTTGTAGGCATGTGACAGTGTGCGAAAGTGTGACTGTGTGTGAGACAGCGTGTGAGAGTGTGACAGTGTGCAAGAGTGTGACTGTGTGTGAGACAGCGTGTGAGCGTGTGACAGTGTGCGAGAGTGTGACTGTGTGTGAGACAGCGTGTGAGAGTGTGACTGTGTGCGAGAGTGTGACTGTGTGTGAGACAGCGTGTGAGCATGTGACAGTGTGCGAGAGTGTGACTGTGTGTGAGACAGCATGTGAGAGTGTGACAGTGTGCGAGAGTGTGACAGTGTGTGAGACAGCGTGTGAGTGTGTGACAGTGTGCGAGAGTGTGACTGTGTGTGAGACAGCGTGTGAGCGTGTGACAGTGTGCGAGAGTGTGACAGTGTGTGAGACAGCGTGTGAGAGTGTGACAGTGTGCGAGAGTGTGACTGTGTGTGAGACAGCGTGAGCGTGTGACAGTGTGTGAGAGTGTGACTGTGTGCGAGAGTGCGACAGCGTGTGAGTGTGTGACAGTGTGTGACAGTGTGTGAGTGTGTGACAGTGTGTGAGACAGCATGTGAGAGTGTGACTGTGTGTGAAACAGCATGTGAGTGTGTGACTGTGTGTGAGAGTGTGACTGTGTGTGAAACAGCGTGTGAGTGTGTGACTGTGTGTGAGACAGCGTGTGAGTGTGTGTGACAGTGTGTGTGTGTGTGTGACAGTGTGCGAGAGTGACAGTGTGCGAGGCAGTGTGCGTGTGTGACAGCGTGTGAGTGTGTGACAGTGTGTGAGTGTGTGTGTGTGACAGTGTGTGTGTGTGACAGCGTGTGAGTGTGTGACAGTGTGTATGTGTGTGTGTGTGACAGTGTGCGAGAGTGACAGTGTGCGAGGCAGTGTGTGTGTGTGTGTGTGACAGCGTGTGAGTTTGTGACAGTGTGTGTGTGTGTGACAGTGTGCGAGAGTGGGACAGTGTGCAAGAGTGTGACAGTGTGAGACAGCTTGTGAGCATGTGACAGTGTGCGAGAGTGTGACAGTGTGTGAGTGTGTGTGACAGCGTGTGAGTGTGTGACAGTGTGTGTGTGTATGTGTGACAGTGTGTGTGACAGCGTGTGAGTGTGTGACAGTGTGTGTGTGTGTGTGTGTGTGACAGTGTGCGAGAGTGACAGTGTGCGAGAGTGTGACTGTGTGTGTGTGTGTGTGTGTGACAGCATGTGAGTGTGTGACAGTGTGTGTGTGTGACAGTGTGCGAGAGTGAGACAGTGTGCGAGAGTGTGACAGTGTGTGTGTGTGTGTGTGTGACAGTGTGCGAGAGTGACAGTGTGCGAGAGTGTGACAGTGTGTGAGACAGTGTGTGTGTGTGTGTGACAGCATGTGAGTGTGTGACAGTGTGTGTGTGTGTGTGACAGTGTGCGAGAGTGAGACAGTATGCGAGAGTGTGACAGTGTGAGACAGCTTGTGAGCGTGTGACAGTGTGCAAGAGTGTGACAGTGTGAGACAGCTTGTGAGCGTGTGACAGTGTGCGAGAGTGTGACAGTGTGTGAGACAGCGTGTGAGCGTGTGACAGTGTGCGAGAGTGTGACTGTGTGTGAGACAGCGTGTGAGAGTGTGACAGTGTGCGAGAGTGTGACTGTGTGTGAGACAGTGTGTGAGAGTGTGACAGCGTGCGAGAGTGTGACTGTGTGTGAGACAGCGTGTGAGAGTGTGACTGTGTGCGAGAGTGTGACAGTGTGAGACAGCTTGTGAGCATGTGACAGTGTGCGAAAGTGTGACTGTGTGTGAGACAGCGTGTGAGAGTGTGACAGTGTGCGAGAGTGTGACTGTGTGTGAGACAGCGTGTGAGCATGTGACAGTGTGCGAGAGTGTGACTGTGTGTGAGACAGCATGTGAGAGTGTGACAGTGTGCGAGAGTGTGACAGTGTGTGAGACAGCGTGTGAGTGTGTGACAGTGTGCGAGAGTGTGACTGTGTGTGAGACAGCGTGTGAGCGTGTGACAGTGTGCGAGAGTGTGACAGTGTGTGAGACAGCGTGTGAGAGTGTGACAGTGTGCGAGAGTGTGACTGTGTGTGAGACAGCGTGAGCGTGTGACAGTGTGTGAGAGTGTGACTGTGTGCGAGAGTGCGACAGCGTGTGAGTGTGTGACAGTGTGTGACAGTGTGTGAGTGTGTGACAGTGTGTGAGACAGCATGTGAGAGTGTGACTGTGTGTGAAACAGCATGTGAGTGTGTGACTGTGTGTGAGAGTGTGACTGTGTGTGAAACAGCGTGTGAGTGTGTGACTGTGTGTGAGACAGCGTGTGAGTGTGTGTGACAGTGTGTGTGTGTGTGTGACAGTGTGCGAGAGTGACAGTGTGCGAGGCAGTGTGCGTGTGTGACAGCGTGTGAGTGTGTGACAGTGTGTGAGTGTGTGTGTGTGACAGTGTGTGTGTGTGACAGCGTGTGAGTGTGTGACAGTGTGTATGTGTGTGTGTGTGACAGTGTGCGAGAGTGACAGTGTGCGAGGCAGTGTGTGTGTGTGTGTGTGACAGCGTGTGAGTTTGTGACAGTGTGTGTGTGTGTGACAGTGTGCGAGAGTGGGACAGTGTGCAAGAGTGTGACAGTGTGAGACAGCTTGTGAGCATGTGACAGTGTGCGAGAGTGTGACAGTGTGTGAGTGTGTGTGACAGCGTGTGAGTGTGTGACAGTGTGTGTGTGTATGTGTGACAGTGTGTGTGACAGCGTGTGAGTGTGTGACAGTGTGTGTGTGTGTGTGTGTGTGACAGTGTGCGAGAGTGACAGTGTGCGAGAGTGTGACTGTGTGTGTGTGTGTGTGTGTGACAGCATGTGAGTGTGTGACAGTGTGTGTGTGTGACAGTGTGCGAGAGTGAGACAGTGTGCGAGAGTGTGACAGTGTGTGTGTGTGTGTGTGTGACAGTGTGCGAGAGTGACAGTGTGCGAGAGTGTGACAGTGTGTGAGGCAGTGTGTGTGTGTGTGTGACAGCATGTGAGTGTGTGACAGTGTGTGTGTGTGTGTGACAGTGTGCGAGAGTGAGACAGTATGCGAGAGTGTGACAGTGTGAGACAGCTTGTGAGCGTGTGACAGTGTGCAAGAGTGTGACAGTGTGAGACAGCTTGTGAGCGTGTGACAGTGTGCGAGAGTGTGACAGTGTGTGAGACAGCGTGTGAGCGTGTGACAGTGTGCGAGAGTGTGACTGTGTGTGAGACAGCGTGTGAGAGTGTGACAGTGTGCGAGAGTGTGACTGTGTGTGAGACAGAGTGTGAGAGTGTGACAGCGTGCGAGAGTGTGACTGTGTGTGAGACAGCGTGTGAGAGTGTGACTGTGTGCGAGAGTGTGACAGTGTGAGACAGCTTGTGAGCATGTGACAGTGTGCGAAAGTGTGACTGTGTGTGAGACAGCGTGTGAGAGTGTGACAGTGTGCGAGAGTGTGACTGTGTGTGAGACAGCGTGTGAGCGTGTGACAGTGTGCGAGAGTGTGACTGTGTGTGAGACAGCGTGTGAGAGCGTGACTGTGTGCGAGAGTGTGACAGTGTGTGAGACAGCATGTGAGCATGTGACAGTGTGCGAGAGTGTGACTGTGTGTGAGACAGCGTGTGAGAGTGTGACAGTGTGCGAGAGTGTGACTGTGTGTGAGACAGCGTGTGAGCGTGTGACAGTGTGTGAGAGTGTGACAGCGTGCGAGAGTGTGACTGTGTGTGAGACAGCGTGTGAGAGTGTGACTGTGTGCGAGAGTGTGACAGTGTGAGACAGCTTGTGAGCGTGTGACAGTGTGCGAAAGTGTGACTGTGTGTGAGACAGCGTGTGAGAGTGTGACAGTGTGCGAGAGTGTGACTGTGTGTGAGACAGTGTGTGAGCGTGTGACAGTGTGCGAGAGTGTGACTGTGTGTGAGACAGCGTGTGAGAGTGTGACTGTGTGCGAGAGTGTGACAGTGTGTGAGACAGCGTGTGAGCGTGTGACAGTGTGCGAGAGTGTGACTGTGTGTGAGACAGTGTGTGAGTGTGTGACTGTGTGTGAGACAGAGTGTGAGTGTGTGACAGTGTGTGAGACAGTGTGTGAGACAGTGTGTGTGCGAGTGTGACAGTGTGTGCGAGTGTGACAGTGTGTGTGCGAGTGTGACAGTGTGTGCGAGTGTGACAGTGTGTGAGACAGTGTATGCGAGTGTGACAGTGTGCGAGAGTGTGACAGTGTGTGAGTGTGTGTGACAGCGTGTGAGTGTGTGACAGTGTGTGTGTGTGTGTGACAGTGTGTGCGAGTGTGACAGTGTGTGCGAGTGTGACAGTGTGTGAGACAGTGTGTGTGCGAGTGTGACAGTGTGCGCGAGTGTGACAGTTTGTGAGTGTGTGTGACAGCGTGTGAGTGTGTGACAGTGTGTGTGTGTATGTGTGACAGTGTGTGTGACAGCGTGTGAGTGTGTGACAGTGTGTGTGTGTGTGTGTGTGTGTGACAGTGTGCGAGAGTGACAGTGTGCGAGGCAGTGTGTGTGTGTGACAGCGTGAGTGTGTGACAGTGTGTGAGTGTGTGTGTGACAGTGTGCAAGAGTGACAGTGTGCGAGGCAGTGTGTGTGTGACAGCGTGTGAGTGTGTGACAGTGCGTGTGTGTGACAGCGTGTGAGTGTGTGAGTGTGTGTGTGTGACAGTGTGTGAGAGTGACAGTGTGCGAGGCAGTGTGTGTGTGTGACAGCGTGTGAGTGTGTGACAGTGTGTGTGTGTGTGACAGTGTGCGAGAGTGAGATAGTGTACGAGAGTGTGACAGTGTGAGACAGCTTGTGAGCATGTGACAGTGTGCGAGAGTGTGACAGTGTGTGAGTGTGTGTGACAGCGTGTGAGTGTGTGACAGTGTGTGTGTGTGTGTGACAGTGTGTGTGACAGCGTATGAGTGTGTGACAGTGTGCATGTGTGTGTGTGACAGTGTGCGAGAGTGACAGTGTGCGAGAGTGTGACAGTGTGTGAGGCAGTGTGTGTGTGTGTGTGACAGCATGTGAGTGTGTGACAGTGTGTGTGTGTGTGTGACAGTGTGCGAGAGTGAGACAGTATGCGAGAGTGTGACAGTGTGAGTCGGCTTGTGAGCGTGCGACAGTGTGCAAGAGTGTGACAGTGTGAGACAGCTTGTGAGCGTGTGACAGTGTGCGAGAGTGTGACAGTGTGAGACAGCTTGTGAGCGTGTGACAGTGTGCGAGAGTGTGACAGTGTGAGACAGCTTGTGAGCGTGTGACAGTGTGCGAGAGTGTGACTGTGTGTGAGACAGTGTGTGAGAGTGTGACAGCGTGCGAGAGTGTGACTGTGTGTGAGACAGCGTGTGAGAGTGTGACTGTGTGCGAGAGTGTGACAGTGTGAGACAGCTTGTGAGCATGTGACAGTGTGCGAAAGTGTGACTGTGTGTGAGACAGCGTGTGAGAGTGTGACAGTGTGCGAGAGTGTGACTGTGTGTGAGACAGCGTGTGAGCGTGTGACAGTGTGCGAGAGTGTGACAGTGTGTGAGACAGCGTGTGAGAGTGTGACAGTGTGCGAGAGTGTGACTGTGTGTGAGACAGCGTGTGAGCGTGTGACAGTGTGCGAGAGTGTGACTGTGTGTGAGACAGCATG
>NW_024470930.1:32500-35000 GCF_017639515.1 Carcharodon carcharias
TCTGTCTCTCTCTCTCTCTCTCTGTCTCTCTTTCTCTGTCTGTCTCTCTCTCTCTTTCTGTCTCTGTCTCTCTCTCTCTATCTCTCTCCCTCTCTGTCTGTCTCTCTCTCTCTGTCTCTCTCTTTCTCTCTGTCTCTCTCTCTGTCTCTCTCTCTCTCTCTCTGTCTCTCTCCCTCTCTCTCTCTCTCTGTCCCCCCCTCTCTCTCTCTCTCTCTGTCCCTCTCTCTCTCTCTGTCTGTGTCTCTCTCTCTGTCTCTCTCTTTCTCTCTCTCTCTCTGTCTCTCTCTCTGTCTCTCTCTCTGTCTCTCTCTCTGTCTCTCTCTCTGTCTCTGTATCTCTCTCTCTGTCTCTCTCTCTCTCTGTCCCTCTCTCTCTCTGTGTCTCTCTCTCTCTCTGTCTCCCTCTCTGTCTCTGTGTCTCTCTCTCTGTCTCTCTCTCTCTCTGTCCCTCTCTCTGTCTCTGTCTCTCTCTCTCTCTCTGTCTCTCTCTCTGTCTCTGTATCTCTCTCTCTGTCTCTCTCTCTCTCTCTCTCTCTGTCTCTCTCTCTCTCTCTGTCCCTCTCTCTCTCTCTCTGTCTCTCTCTCTCTGTCTCTCTCTCTGTCTCTGTATCTCTCTCTCTGTCTCTCTCTCTCTCTGTCCCTCTCTCTCTCTGTCTCTGTATCTCTCTCTGTCTCTCTCTCTCTCTCTGTCCCTCTCTCTCTCTGTCCCTCTCTCTCTCTCTGTCTCTGTATCTCTCTCTCTGTCTCTCTCTCTCTCTCTCTCTGTCTCTCTCTCTGTCCCTCTCTCTCTCTGTCTCTCTCTCTGTCTCTGTGTCTCTGTCTCTGTGTCTCTCGCTCTGTCTCTCTCTCTCTGTCTCTCTCTGTCCCTCTGTCTCTCTCACTCTCTCTCCCTCTCTCCCCAGGGTCCGTGTGAGAGGGCTGTCTGGGCCGCTCGGGTCCTGCAGAACGCTCTGCTCCACACAGCTCCGGGCCTGGTTAGGGACCGGAAACACTACCTGAAGACCCTGCGGTGAGTGACATGATGGGCGGTGGGTGGGGGTGGGGTCGGGGTCGTGGGGAGGGGTGTGTACGTCTGCGGAGGAGGGAGGAGAGGTCAGAACGCCCCCAGCGCTCCCCACAGGCTACCCCACCTCTCCCACTCCCCCCACAGACACACCAATCCCTCAGGGAGACACAGATCCTCGATCGAACCCCCTCCCAAACCCTCCACCTCTACCATCGAGAAGGACGAGGGCAGCAGTGTGTGTACCATCTACAAGATGCACTGCAGCAACTCGCCAAGGGCTCCTTCGACAGCACCGCCCAAACCCACCACCTCTACCATCTAGAAGGACGAGGGCAGCAGACACATGGGGAACACCCACCACCTGCAAGTTCCCCTCCCAGCCACTCACCATCCCGACTTGGGAATATATCGGCCGTTCCTTCACTGTCACCGGGTCAAAATCCTGGAACTCCCTCCCTAACAGCGCCGTGGGTGTACCTACACCACACGGACAAAATCCTGGAACTCCCTCCCTAACAGCGCCGTGGGTGTACCTACACCACACGGGACAAAATCCTGGAACTCCCTCCCTAACAGCACCGTGGGTGTACCTACAGGCTCGAGTAGAGGGGCTGAATGGCCACCTCCTGTTCCTGTGTAACAGGCTCGGGGAGGAGGAGGGGCTGAATGGCCTCCTCCTGTTCCTGTGTAACAGGCTCGGGGAGGAGGAGGGGCTGAATGGCCTCCTCCTGTTCCTGTGTAACAGGCTCGGGGAGGGGATTGCGGGGAGGGGGGTTGGTGCTGAAACGCTGCTCGACACCTAAGGCACGAACCCGACTGGCGAAGTAAAAGGTCCCTCTCTCTCCTGTGCGTCGCAGGCAAAGCTGCACCGGGAAGGAGCTGGTGGACGAGGTGATGAAGCTGAACCCGATCCTGCAGAGCAGGCCTCAGGCTGTCGGCGTTCTGCAGCTGCTGGTCGAAGAAGGAGTCCTGATTAACGGTGAGCGGCTTACACGCCGAATCCCAGTCCCAAAGCAGCCCCCACTGCCATAACCCAGACCCTGAGAAAGGACCTGGCCCCTCCCTCAGCGCTGACCCTCCGACAGTGCGGCTCTCCCTCAGCGCTGAGCCTCCGACAGTGCGGCTCTCCCTCAGCACTGACCCTCCGACAGTGCGGCTCTCCCTCAGCACTGACCCTCCGACAGTGCGGCGCTCCCTCAGCACTGACCCTCTGACAGTGCGGCACTCCCTCTGCGCTGACCCTCCGACAGTGCGGCACTCCCTCAGCACTGACCCTCCGACAGTGCGGCACTCCCTCTGCGCTGACCCTCCGACAGTGCGGCTCTCCCTCTGCGCTGACCCTCCGACAGTGCGGCACTCCCTCAGCACTGACCCTCCGACAGTGCGGCACTCCCTCTGCGCTGACCCTCCGACAGTGCGGATCTCCCTCTGCGCTGACCCTCCGACAGTGCGGCTCTCCCTCAGCACTGACCCTCCCACATTGCGGCGCTCCCTC
>NW_024470931.1:0-40562 GCF_017639515.1 Carcharodon carcharias
CCGCTCAGAAGGCTGTGGATCTCTGGAACCTTCCAGCCCAGCGAGCCGCGAGTGCTCAGTATGTCCAAGACCGAGGTCGGTTGGGGCACGGGGGGAGGCGGGGGGTGGGTGGGGGGGCGGGGGGACTGAGGGGGTATGGGGAGCGGGCAGGAAAGTGGACTGGACCGCGGCTCGTCCTCCTCCTCGTCTTCCTCCCCCTCCATCTCGGGAAGAAGTCCGGGACTGGGGATCTGTACCTTTGCCACGGTTTTCCACCATCGTTAGTAGAAGTGACTTGTGGATGAAGGCTTGTCCATTGACGCTGGCCAACAGCACTGAAGTTGGGCGGCGCCGAATTCCGTGCAGGACAGGGTGGGGGTGGGGAGAGGTTGCAACGAGACGCTGATAGGTGAAGGGAGCGGCACCTCTCTTTCATCCTACTACCCCCATCTCTGACCTCCAGCCCCTACCCCCCCCCCCCCCCCCCCCCCCCACCCCACGCCGAGGTTCGGCACCGGGACCCCTGTTGTTTTTTGAGGCTTTTGTCTTTTGTGTGGATCTTTCACGGGACTTGGGCATCGCTGCCTGGTCGCTCTTCGGAAGTGCCAGTACAGTCTGGATGGGCTGAGCGGCCGCCTGCTGTGCCACACCGCTCTGTCGTTCGATCTTGAACAGCTCGACTAGATCACCTCCTCCCATCCATCCCACCCCCCCCCCCCCCCCCCCGCCCCCGCCTTAATCTTCTACACCTGAGGGAACACAAAGCCAACTCTTGTGCAGCCTGCGCCCATCCATTAACCCTTCAAACCCCAGGATCGTTCTTCAGAGCAGGAGGAGGCCACTCAGCCCCTCCAGCCTGCCCCCGCCGTTCAACAAGATGGCGGCCGATCCGATTGTAACCTCGACTCCACGTTTCCCCCCATCCCCGATAACTTTTCACCACCCCCTTGCTTAGCGAGAATCTATCCAGCTCCCTCTTAAAAATATTCCAAGACCCCGCTCCCACCGCCTTTTGAGGAAGAGATTTCCAAAGACTTGCCGCCCCCTGAGAGAAAAAGTTTCTCTTCGTCTCTGTCCTAAATGGGTGACCCCCTTATTTTTAAACTGTGACCCCCCCAATTCTAGACCCCCTCAGGATCTTAAAGGTTTCAATCGAGTCGCCTCTCACTCTTCTAAACTCCAGTGGACACAAGCCCGGCCTGTCCAACCTTCCCTCATACGACAGGCTGCCCATCCCTGGTGTGAGTCTGGTAAACCTTCTCTGAACGGCTTCCAACACATTTACATCCTTAAGGAGACCAATACTGTACACACTGCTCCAGACGTGGTCTCACCAGTACAACTGAATCATAACCTCCCAACTTTTGTATTCAGTCCCCCCTCGCCGTAAACAATAACATCCTATTCGCTTTCCTAATTACCTGCCGCACCTGCGTACTGGCGTTTTTGTGATTCATGCACTAGGACACCCAGATCCCTCTGCGTCTGCGAGCTCCACAGTCTCTCACCATTTAAGGTCATGCGCTGCTTTCTCGTCCTCGTTTCTATTCCTCCTGCCCGGAACGAGCAGTTTCACGTTTTCCCGCATCAAGCTCCGTTCCCCAGATCTTTGCCCGCTCGCTCACAGCCTTCTCTCCTACCTCGCTTTTAATCTAGCGAGGCTGGTCCGCACCCTTAATCCGGGGCCGTTAGGTCCTTTCCCGGTGACCGGAACCGAACACTGTTTCCCGGGTGTGCCCTCTGCAGCAGAAGCATAACTTCACTGTGACCCATCTCTCTCCTCTCTTCCCCACCCCACCCAACCCCTACCCGTTCCAGCCCTCGAAACACTGTTAGCTGTCTATAAAATGTTCCTTTGCTCGCCAGCTGGTGTGAGTCACATTGACTGCAAAACAATCGCCACCAAAATCTGGCCTGCTGCCTGTCGTAAACTGGCGGAACTGGTTTCTGAACATGGATCTGCCTGCTTGCCCTTGTGTGTGTGTGTGTGTGTGTGTCTCTCTCTCTTTCTCTCCTGGTAAACAAGAGAGAGGGACACACAAACACACACACACAGGACAGCAGCAGCAGCCGCTTTGAGCATGCTCAAAGCCCTGCAGCCTCCTCCGAAGAGGATGTTCACCCCCCCCCCCCCCCCCCCCCCCCCCCCCCCACCCCCACCGGGCACCAGTGTCAACCTGAGCTACCCTGTGCGTGCGCTTCTGTGCACGTTTTCAGACAGCTCTCTGCACCCAAGGCCTCCCCTGCCCCACTCCCACCACATACCTTTACCTCTCAAACTCCCTCCGCCCAACTCGGAGCAGGGGCTTTTCCGCCATCTCCTCTTGGTTTCCTGTGGCCCTCCTCTCATTTCTACCCCCCCCCACACCCCACCAAGCACCTTGCCCTCCCACCCTGCCCCATCCCACCCCAACCCCCAAAAATTCCTGCCTCTGCCCTTCCCTGCTGTCCCCAATCCCGTCGAACGGCAGAGCAGGCTTAAGAGACGAAATGACGCCCTCTTCTCTCTCTTTCCCCCCCCCCCCCCCCCCCCCAAAAAAAAAACTCGGTTCCTGTACATTGTTGGAAAACAAAAGACATTCTACCAAAGCTTTTCGTCTTGCACCCATCAGGACAACCCGTCAGAAACGCCCAATGGCAAAGGGGGGAAACAACAACAATTTATACTGCGTGAGAAGAGCACACGTTGACTGGTTGGCAAGTGGACCCCGATTGGTGGAGGCGGCTGCCATGGGGGATGCAGCATGGGACGGTTAACCGCCCGGATTGCCCGTGCCTCCGGCGGATCGTGTCGAGCACCCGTTCGCGGCGTGGCAAAGCACCGACCGTGCCCAACTGGCCCATGCTCGCAACAACCAAAACGTGGGGTGTGGCGCCAGTTGTGACTCCCGAGATTGGACCAACGCTTGCTAAAACCCCCGTCCTGAGCGTGCTTAGAATTAGACTGAACACCAATTTAGGGATGGGAGGCGGTGGCGTAGCGGTACTGTCACTGGGCTGGTAATCCAGAGACCCCCCCCAAGGATGATGCTCTGAGGACCCCGGTTCGAATCCCACCCACAGCAGATGGTGGAAGTTGAATTCAATAAATATCTGGAATTAAAAGTCTCAGGTTGACCATGAAACCATCATCATAAAAACCCCATCTGGTTCACTAATGCCCTTTAGGGAAGGGAAATCTGCCGCCTTTACCTGGCCTGGCCTACATGTGACTCCGGACCCACAGCAATGTAGTTGACTCTTTTTTAAATAAAAAAAAGTGCCCTCTGAACGAGGGCAATTAGGGATGGGCAATAAATGTTGGGCTAGCCCACATCCCACGAACGAATAATAACAAAGAGGTTGGGCCCGCAGTGTGGTTTGCGTGCTGGAAGCCGTGTATATGCACCCAAGGGGCCCCATCCTTCGCAGACAGGGAGGAGCGTGTCCGCACATTGTGCCTTTTCCCTCTAAACAGAAGCTTGGGGAACAGCCATTCCCTGGTCCGTTCCCCAGGGCAACGCCCGTACCAATCAAAGTTGACCGGTCCTGCCACCGGTTTGAATTAGAGCAAAAGGCTTGGCAGTTAACTGTTCCGTGCTGCATTCTCCATGACCACACCTCCACCGGTATATGTATTATGTATATAAATCTTTTTGTGGGTGGGGGGGAGGTTTGTGGGGTGCGTGTGGTAGGAAAGCGGTTGTGTTACTGGACTAGTAATCCAGCAGCCTGGAACTATCAAGATCCAGAGGGATCCTCACCATGGCAACTGGGGGGAGATTTCGATTCAGTTAATTGTTCACAAAAAAAGCCAGTCTCGGTAATGGTGGCACCGAAATTAGCGTTGACGGTCGTTCCTCTTTTTTTTCCTTAAAAAAAATCCCCATCTAGTTCACTAATGTCCCCTTTCGGGAAGGGAAATCCACCGCCTCTTTTCTCCTTATAAAAAAAATCCCCATCTGGTTCACTAATGAAGCCTTTCGGGAAGGGAAATCCACCGCCTCTTTTTTCCTTATAAAAAAATCCCCATCTGGTTCACTAATATCCCCTTTTGGGAAGGGAAATCCGCCACCTCTTTTTTACCTAAAAAAAAAAAATCCCCATCTGGTTCACTAATGTCCCCTTTCGGAAGGGATGTTAGGGGAATGGGTTAGCGCCTGCTAGCTCTTCCCAGTGACACCCACACCCCGTGGGTGAGTTCAGAATAAACCAGGCTCCCCCTCCCCACCTCGGATACGCGGGCAGCTGCTCTCTCTCTCTCTCTGCCCTGTGCCCCCTTACCCCACCATTTTCAATCGCCTCTAGTGACCCTGTTCCCTCCGCTCCGCCGCAGGCATCATCGTCATGGCGCTGTTGGGGATGTTCAACGTGCACCGGCACGGCGCCATCAACTCGGCGGCCATCCTGCTCTACGCCCTGACCTGCTGCGTCTCCGGCTACATCTCCAGCAACTTCTACCGCAAGATCGGGGGCGAGCGGTGGGTGTGGAACATCGTCCTCACCACCAGCCTCTTCTCAGGTAAGGGTGGGCTGGTGCGGTGAGGGGGCGGGGGGGGGGGGGGGGGGGGGTGCATGGTGGTGGGGGTGATTTGTGTCTGGGTGGGGGTTGGGGGTTGGATCATCCCGCTGAAGCGAGGTGTTGGTGGGGTGAGAGGTCGGTGTGTGACATGACCTCGAGCCGCCCTCCCCGGCAGCCCCGACAACCCGGCTCTGGTCCTGGGAGCTGTCACTCAAAGCTGTTCTCTCCGACGTCCGCGGTAAACTGCCCTGACGCTCAAGGAGGTGGGAAGATCCTAAATTCTATTCTCCCCAACCCCCTCCCCCAAATCACTGGGGTCTGTGCCGACTGGGGTTTGGGGTGTGTTGGGCCGGAGGTGGGGATGGGGCCTTTCTCAAGATTGGGCGATCTCTAGCTCCATCCTGGAGAGGGGCGGTGGGCTTCGGTCTGCGACGCCTCACTTGGTTGAGTGTGGACTGGAGAGATCCCAGCGCGGAAGCGACGGTCCCAACGATATTCGATAGCGAGCCCACCACACCCCAGCCCCCCACCCCCCACCCCCTTATCCCCCCCAAAAATAAACCCCTCGGCCAAAGAGGCGGCCCTCCCTTCAGGTGCTTGGGCCCCCTGCCGAGCTCTGGAGTACCCTCCCTGAACCTCTCCGCCCCTCCTTTAAGACGCTCCCCGAAAACCTGTGCCCGAGCTTTCGCGTCCCCCCCCCCAAACCCGCGACCTGATGTCCCCCTCGTGTGGCTTGAGCGCTGGATTTTGCTTTGATAACTGGTCTGTGAAGCGTCTTGGGGGACTTTCTATTACATTGGAGGCACCGTACAAATGCAAGTTGTTGTTGTTCAGGTAGGTTTTGAGGAGGGGAGAGAGGGGGTGGGGGGGGAGGTCCCAGAGCTCGGGTACACAGGCAGCTGAAGGAGGGGGCCGGCCGCCGATTCAATGTTGGGGGGGTGGGGGGGGGTGGTAGGTGGGGAGTGGGTGGAGACGCTCGAGAGGCCGGAAACGGAGGAGGGCCGAGATCTCGAGGAGGGCCGTTGGAGGGTGGTGGGGTGAAGGGCTGGAGGGGGTTACAGAGTTCGGCAGGGGGATTTGAAAACAAGGACGGGGAACTTGAACTTTGAGGCACCGCCAGTGTTGGCCAGCGAGCTCGGGGGCAGAGGGTGTGGTGGTGGTGGTGAAGGTGGTGATAGGGAAGCGGGACTCGATGTGAGTTAGGCCGCGCGCGCCGGCGGGGGAGGGGGGGGGGGGCGGCAGAGTTCCAGACGGACGGGAACGGTCGAGTCCGGAAGTGGGGTGGGGTGGGGGGGGCGGCGCGGACAAGGGTTTCGGCGGCCGATGAGCCGAGGAGGATAAGAGTTGGCCGACGCTACCGAGGGCCGGAACGGGCGATCTCGGCGCTGGTACGAGGGGCTGGTCGCTCATTCGGGGTGGAGGGGGGGGCAAATAGGGCATCATGGAGGGGACACTTGAGAATCCGATTGGCCGCTCACTCCGTCCTTCTCTTCCTCCTCCTTCCTCCCCACCCCCTCCGCCGCAGCTCCCTTCTTCCTGACCTGGAGCATCGTCAACACCGTGCACTGGGCCAACGGCTCCACCCACGCCCTGCCCGTCACCACCATCCTCCTGCTGCTCACCGTCTGGCTGCTGGTGGGCTTCCCGCTCACCGTCATCGGCGGCATCTTCGGCAAGAACAGCGCCACCGGCTTCGACGCGCCCTGCCGCACCAAGAACATCTCCCGGGAGATCCCACCGCAGCCCTGGTACAAGTGTGTCCTCGTCCACATGACCATCGGCGGCTTCCTGCCCTTCAGGTTGGTGCTTACCTTGCTCCACCCACCACCCCCTCCCCATGTCGCGTGAGGCTGTTGGGAGACGCTGGGGGGGGGAAAAAAAGAGGCCAGCGGCGCCACCGGCGGCGGGAGGTCAGAATCGCAGCAGAGCGGACGTCCTAAAGTATTTTACAGCCAATGGACAGTGGAGGGGGGAGAGAGAGAGACAGTGACGTAGTGGTAATGTCACCTGAGTAGTAACCCAGAGGCCCCGGGCTAATGCTCTGTTGGGGAGGGGACACGGTTTCAAATCCCACCCACCGCAGCGGGTGGAATTTAAATTCAGTTCATAAAATCTGGAATTATGAAGCCAGTTTCAGTCATGGGGACCACCGTCATCGATTGTTGTAAAAACCCCATCTTGTTCACTCATGTCCCACTTTAGGGAAGGGGGAAATCTGCTGTCCTTACCCGGTCTGGCCTACACGTGACTCTAGAACCCCTTACGCCGATGTGGTTGACTCTTAACATGCCCTCCCTCCTCCTCCCCCCCTCCCCCCGCCCCCCCACCGCTTGAAATGGTCGAGTAAGACACTCGGTTCAAGGGGGCAAATCGGGATGGGCAGCAGATGCTGGGGGCCTTGGCAGCGACGCCCACGTCCTGTGAACGAACAAGGGAGGAGAAAGGAAGAGACATTGAATGGGGGTGGGGGGGTTAGCACTTTGGGCTCAAACGAACGAGGACTGTGATCTCTCTGCGCAGGGAGGCCATCGACAGATGGGGGCTGCTTTAAAATATGAGGGCCAGGGTCACGTTCGGCTGGGCCTCCAACAGAGGGTCGTGGGGTCTGGCCGAGGGTGGGGGGGCAGACTGGGTCGGCGTTTGTAACCTCCGGTGATGGGGGGGGGATGACGGTCCCCCGACAGTGCAGCACTCCCTCAGCCCCTCAGTACTGGCGCTGGATGGAAGAGTCTCTGGAGCCGGGTGATGGGGGCGCTCCAACCCTGTGTGGTCACCTCCTTTCTACCCAGGGAGCCAATTGTACCAGGACCCTCCCTCTACATGTGTGTGTGTGTGTGTGTGTGTGTGGGGGTGTGAAGGCCCATCCCCGCTCGCTCCAGTTAACTCTGCCCCGGGGTCTCCCAGTCCCATAGTGAGCCTGTCGTTTCCAAACTTTCCTTTTATTCATCCACGGGGATGTGGGCCTCGCTGGCTGGATCGGCGTTCATTGCCCCATTCCTAATTGCCCCTTGAGAGGGGTTGTGTGTGTGTGGGTGGCTGATGTGAGTCCTCTCTCTCTCCGCATCAGGATCTTTAGATGAGGAGGCGAGCGGATAATTGCCTGGAGAATTTCTCTTCACTCACTCTCTGTCTCCCCGTCTGTTTCCCTCTCTCTCGCTGTTTGTCTCTCTCTCCCCCTCTCTCTCTTCCTCTTCCCCTTCTCTCTCCTCCTCTACCCACCATCTCTCTCTCTTCTCCTCTACCCACCCTCCCTTTCTTCTCCTCTACACCTTCTCTCTCCTCCTCTACCCACACTCTCTTTCTTCTCCTCTACCCACACTCTCTTTCTTCTCCTCTACCCACACTCTCTTTCTTCTCCTCTACCCACACTCTCTTTCTTCTCCTCTACCCACACTCTCTCTTATCCTCTACCCACACTCTCTCTTATCCTCTACCCACACTCTCTCTTCTCCTCTACCCACCCTCTCTCTCTCTTCTCTACCCACCCTCTCTCTCCTCCTCTACACCCTCTCTCTCCTCCTCTACACCCTCTCTCTCCTCCTCTACACCCTCTCCTCCTCCACCCACCCTCTCTCTCCTCTACCCACCCTCCCTCTCTTCTCCTCTACCCACCCTCTCTCTCCTCCTCTACCCACCCTCTCTCTCCTCCTCTACCCACCCTCTCTCTCTCCTCCTCTACCCACCCTCTCTCTCTCCTCCTCTACCCACCCTCTCTCTCTCCTCCTCTACCCACCCTCTCTCTCTCCTCCTCTACCCACCCTCTCTCTCTCCTCCTCTACCCACCCTCTCTCTCACCTCCTCTACCCACCCTCTCTCTCTCCTCCTCTACCCACCCTCTCTCCCTCCTCTACCCACCCTCTCTCCCTCCTCTACCCACCCCCTCTCTCTCTCTCTCTCTCCTCCTCTACCCACCCTCTCTCTCTCACTGTCTCTCTCACCCCTGCTCTGCAGTGCCATCTCGGTTGAGCTGTACTACATCTTCGCCACCATGTGGGGCCGCGAGCAGTACACGCTGTACGGGATCCTCTTCATTGTCTTCGCCATCCTGCTGAGTGTCAGCGCCTGCATCTCCATCGCCCTGACCTACTTCCAGCTGTCGAGCGAGGACTATCGGTGGTGGTGGCGCTCGGTCTTCAGCACCGGCTCCACTGGCTTCTTCATGTTCCTCTACTCGGTCTTCTACTACTTCAAGCGCTCCAACATGTCGGGGACGGTGCAGACGCTGGAGTTCTTCGGCTACTCCTTCCTCACCTGCTATGTCTTCTTCCTCATGCTGGGCTCCGTCTCCTTCTTCGCCTCTCTGCAGTTCATCCGGTACATCTACGTCAACCTCAAAATGGATTGAACTCAGGTAATTCCATCTCTCTTCGGCCCCCTCCCACCCCGTCACTTGGTGGTGTGAATCACGATGCTTCAAATCTCCCACCCCAACCACAAACATGGTTGTCGCCTCCTGTTCCTGTGCAACAGGCTCAAGAGGGGCTGAATGGCCTCCTCCTGTTCCTGTTTCACAGGCTCGAGGGGGCTGAATGGCCTCCTCCTGTGCAACAGGCTCAAGAGGGGCTGAATGGCCTCCTCCTGTTCCTGTGCAACAGGCTCAAGAGGGGCTGAATGGCCTCCTCCTGTTCCTGTGCAACAGGCTCAAGAGGGGCTGAATGGCCTCCTCCTGTTCCTGTGCAACAGGCTCAAGAGGGGCTGAATGGCATCCTCCTGTTCCCTGTGCAACAGGCTCAAGAGGGGCTGAATGGCATCCTCCTGTTCCCTGTGTAACAGGCTTGAGGGGGCTGAATGGCCTCCTCCTGTTCCTGTGTGGTAGATGGTGGCGTAATAATGTCACTGGACTAGTAAACCAGAGGCCCCGGGCTAATGCTCTGGGCAGGGAGAGGACACGGATTCAAATCCCACCCATGGCAACTGGTGGAATTTAAATTCAATTAATAAAATCTGGAATTATGAAGTCAGTTTCGGTCACATGGACTGACAACTATCATTGATTGTTGTAAAAACCCCATCACTCATGTTCCCCTTTAGGGGAGGGGGGAAATCTGCCGTCCCTTACCTGGTCTGGCCAACACGTGACTACAGAACCCCCCCTCCCCCACACAACGTGGTTGACTCTTAACTTAGCCCCCCCTCTGAAATGGCCAAGCGAGCCCCATTCAGTTCAAGGGGGTGATGGTGGAAGGGGCAACAAATGCTGGGGGCCTCGTCAGCAACGCCCCTGCGTCCCATGAAAGAAGGGGGTTGGGGGGAGAGAACCTGACCGTGCCGACCTTGTGTGTGTTTTACCTTGTGCATGTGTTTTCTAGCATGGGTAGAAGATTGGCTGTCTGGCAGGAGGCAGAAAGTGGGGATATGGGGGTCCTTCTCAGGATGGCAGCCGGTGACTAGTGAAGTTCCGCAGGGGTCAGTATTGGGACCACAACTTTTCACTTTATACATTAATGATCTAGATGAAGGAACGGAGGGCATCCTGGCTAAGTTTGCAGATGGTACAAAGATAGGTGGAGGGACAGGTAGTATTGAGGAGGCGAGGAGGCTGCAGAAGGATTTGGACAAGTTAGCAGAATGGGCAAAGAAGTGGCAGATGGAATACAATGTGGGGAAATGTGAGGTCATGCACTTTGGTAGGAAGAATAGAGGAATAGACTATTTTCTAAATGGGGAGAGAATTCAGAAATCTGGAGTGCAAAGGGACTTGGGAGTCCTAGTCCAGGATTCTCTTAAGGTTAACTTGCAGGTTAAGTCGGTAGTTAGGAAGGCAAATGCAATGTTGGCATTTATTTCGAGAGGACTAGAATATAAAAGCAGGGATGTGCTGCTGAGGCTTTGTAAGGCCCTGGTCAGACCACATTTAGAATATTGTGAGCAATTTTGGGCCCTGTATCTCAGGAAGGATGTGCTGGCCCTGGAGAGGGTCCAGAGGAGGTTCACGAGAATGATCCCAGGAATGAAAGGCTTAACGTATAAGGAACGTTTGAGGACTCTGGGTCTATACTCGATAGAGTTTAGAAGGATGAGGGGGGATCTGATTGAAATTTACAGAATACTGAAAGGCCTGGATAGAGTGGACGTGGGGAAAATGTTTCCATTAGTAGGAGAGACTAGGACCCGAGGGCACGGCCTCAGAATAAAGGGAAGACCTTTTAGAACAGAGATGAGGAAAAACTTCTTTAGCCAGAGAGTGGTGAATCTATGGAATTCATTGCCACAGAAGGCTGTGGAGGCCAGGTCATTGAGTGTATTTAAGACCGAGATAGATAGATTCTTGATTGTTAAGGGGGTCAAAGGTTACGGGGAGAAGGGGGTTGAGAAACTTATCAGCCATGATTGAATGGCGAAGCAGACTTGATGGGCCGAATGGCCTAATCTCTGCTCCTGTGTCTCATGGTGTTTTGTTTCCCGGAGACAGGTGGGAGAAAGCCAGACTAGCGCGGACATCGCTGAGACTGAGTGGGGAGGGAAGTGTCCCCGCGCAACGGCGCTCCTTCGGGCTGCGGAAAGTTCTGGAATTCTCGACGCTAGGATTGTCTCTTATTCTTCTGCCAGCTAGCCAGCCAGCGAGCGAGTGAGTGTGTACATGGTTCCAAGTACACAGAGCACGGTGTAAAATATGTATAACATTATAAATATTATGAAACGATGAGAGGGTTGAGAAATTTTATAAACTAAAACGGGCTTGTAAATTGGGGTTCGAGTTCTTTTGTACAGCAAAGTGTCATCTCCCTCCTTGTGGCCTCCTGTCTTCCCGGTTTCCTCCTTCCCCGACTGTTTAATTTCGTCGAGGTTCGAACGTGGAATTTTTAAAAAATTTTTGTCCTTTTTTTTGGCTGAATTTACCAACCTCCTCTGGATTTCAGGAAAGCGGTTTTGCTTCTGGGATTGGGGCACCGGTTCGGGAAACTCGTGCTCCTTCCCCCTCCGTGTGTGTGTGTGTGTGTGTGTGTCACTGTCTGTCTCTCTTCCTTTGCAGCTGCCTTTTATCATTAATAAAAAAAAAACTAATTTTCACTCTTCATTGCTGGCCTGTCGTCTGAGTGGCAGTCTCCAAAAATCCTGCCGGCGAGTGACACACCTGTGTACCCACACTCCTCACTGTAACACTCTCTGATATATCCCACGCCCCTCACCGTAACGCTCTCTGATATATCCCACACCGCTCAGTGTAACGCTCTCTGATATATCCCACGCCCCTCACCGTAACACACTCTGATATACCCCACACCCCTCACTATAACTCTCTCTGATATATCCCACGCCCCTCACCGTAACACTCTGATATATCCCATGCCCCTCACCGTAACGCGCTGATATAACCCACGTCCCTCACCGTAACGCACTGATATATCCCACGCCCCTCACCGTAACGCTCTCTGATATATCCCACGCCCCTCACTGTAACCCGCTGATATATCCCACGCCCCTCACTGTAACACTCTCTGATGTATCCCACGCCCCTCACCGTAACGCTCTGATATATCCCACGCCCCTGATCGTAACGCTCTAATATATCCCACCCCTCACCGTAACGCACTGATATATCCCACGCCCCTCACCGTAACGCACTGATATATCCCACGCCCCTCACTGTAACACACTCTGATATATCCCACGCCCCTCACCGTAACGCACTGATATATCCCACGCCCCTCACTGTAACACACTCTGATATATGCCACGCCCCTCACCGTAACACTGATATATCCCACGCCCCTCACTGTAACACACTGATATATCCCACACCCCTCACCGTAACGCGCTGATATATCCCACGCCCCTCACTGTAACACACTCTGATATATGCCACGCCCCTCACCGTAACACTGATATATCCCACGCCCCTCACTGTAACACACTGATATATCCCACACCCCTCACCGTAACGCGCTGATATATCCCGTGAACCTCACCATAACGCGCTCTGATATATCCTACGCCCCTCACCGTAACACTCTGATATATCCCACACACCCCAATGTAACTCTGATATACCTCACACCCTCACTGTAACGCTCTGATATATCCCACGCCCCTGATCGTAACGCTCTAATATATCCCACACCCCTCACCGTAACACTCTCTGATATATCCCACACACCTCACCGTAACACTCTGATACATCCCATGCCCCTCACCGTAATGTGCTCTGATATATCCCGCACCCCTGATCGTAACGCTCTGATATATCCCACTCCCCCTCAATGCAACACTTGATAATAAAAGGCAGGGGAAAAAAAGTTGGGAGTTCAGAATTTTGCTCCAAAAGCCGGGAAATTTTAAAATTGGTGACCGTGGAGTTGGAAAGCGGACTGGAGAACAGTGAGGGAGAAAACACAGCAAGAATTCCAGAGAAGGGGGGGAAGGGAGAAGACTAGATCTAGAATTCCAGAGGGTAAGGGGTGAGAAGAGGTGACGAGAGCTAGAAATCCAGGGGAGGGAATAAACAGAGGGTGAGAACAGAGATGACTAGAATTCCAGAGAGGGAGAACAGAGAACGAAAAAGAGACAGAGTGGGGAAGAGAGAGGAAGCGTTCCACAGAAGACAGCAAGGAGAAGGGAGCTAAGAATGCGTGCACTGCACAGAGGGAGGTGGAGGCAGCTGAGAAAGACTGGAGGATGATACCCCCGAGATATCAAGGAAAAACACATTTAACCACGTCGTCCGGCTCGTGGCTGTGGGATCTTCCTATGCAGAGACCATGCAGCGAGGTGTTTCTCATGAGTGGGATTTGAGCGTCACGGGCTTAGGCGCGGTCCGATTCCCCCCGGCCGGGGGTGGGGGGGGGAACAAAAAGCTTTTATGGAGCTATTTATTCATTCGGATTGGACAACCGAACATCGCCAGTTTGTACCCAAACAGCCCCCCCCCCTTCCCACCGGCAGGAATCCAGAGATATAGCAGCACGTGCGATGCTAATCTGTCGACCTGCATGTCCCACTTTCCCCCCCTTCACACCCTGAGCAATGCCACCGGAGGACAGGCATAAACAGAGCCCGAGCCCTCCCACCAAGCTCCCTTTAGGCCACAGTTCTGTGTGCACCCCTCCCTCCCTTTCCGGAATAGGAAATCAGTCAGAGCAGGGTCAGTGAGAGGTCAATTGCCGGCGGCCACGTCGGTGTAGGTTGGCGGCTGCTGGTAAATCCTCTGGGATCCTTGTGCTCGGGGAGAGGAAAGGTCTGGCTTTCTCTCCAGCCTTTGACGCTGAGGAAACCTGAGGGCAAATGAGTTCTGACACACAGAGGCAAGGCAAGATTAAAACCACCCCCCGACACTTCCGGAACGGCCAGGTGGTGGGGGGGTGGTTGACCGCAGACTCTGTCTGTCTCTCTCTCTCTCTCTCTCTCTCTCTCTCGAGGCATTTCCACCCTCGCTCAGTCCTCCAGCAGCTCCGCGAACATCTTCCGCCGCTTGCTCTCCGCCGCCTGGTGCTCATCCCACTCGCGCCGACGCTTGATGAAGTGCGCCAGGGCCAGGTTCCGGGCGACATGACGTCCGATCGGGTGGCTCCGCAGCTCGCTCTCTCTGCCGGCTGAAATGCAAGACGAGAGGGTGGTTAAGCTGAGGCAAGACTGGGGGCCAGGGGTGGGGGGGGCTGCTCCTAAGGTTCTTCTGGCTCTGGCTAGGGCCCGCCGGGCAGGGAGGAAGAACGACGGTCCTTTCCCTAGTCCTGGAGCGCCAGGGCCAACCGTAGGCCCTGTGCCAATGCGCCGCCACCACCACAACCACCCCCCCCCCCGCCCCCCAGTTTCTTCCTCATCTCTATTCCAGGGTGTCTCCCTGAGGTCATCAGAAATAAAGAGCAGGGGTGGGCCATTCGGCCCCTCGAGCCTGCTTTCCCCCCCTCCCCGCCATTCGATAAGACTGTAGCCTCGACTCTACTTCCCTGTTTGCCTACCCCCCCCAAAACCCTCGACTCCCTTCGTTGTCGATCGAAACTCTGTCTAACTCAGCCTCGGATATATTCAGTGACCCAGCCTCCGCCGCTCTCTGTGAGGGGGTGGGGGGAGGAGAATCCCACAGACCGACCCACCGCACCCCCCCCCCGCCACCCGAGAGAAGAAATTTCTGCTTGTCTCCCTCTTCGACAAGACCCGCCCCCCTCGTTCTAGATTCCCCCCTCCCCCCCCATGAGGGGGGAAACATCCTCTCAGCATCCACCCTGTCAAACCCCCTCTCCACCTCCCCCCTCAGGATCTTATCTGCCTCAATAAGATCCCATCTCGTTCTTCTAAACCCCAATGGGTACCGGCCCCGACCTGCTCAACCTTTCTCCATGAGACAAACCCCCCCCTTCATCCCAGGAATCGGCCGAGTGAACCTTCATTGAACGGCTTCCAGCGCAAGTACGTCCCTCCTTAAGTAAGGAGACCAGAACTCTGCGCAGTACTCCGGCTGCGGACTCGCCAACGCCCTGTCCAGTTGGAGCAGGACTTCCCGACTTTCAGACTCCCAGCTCCCCTTTGCAATAAAGGCCAACACTCTGTTTGCCTTTCTAATCCCTGGGTCTCTTCCCCAGCAGCTCCCAGCATCCCAATAATCCACCTGGGCACTCGGTGACCCCTGCCCTCTGCCCTGCCCCCCCCCCCCCCCCCGTCACGCTCCACTTGACCGGGCCCAGGGAAGCTCGGCACTCCGAGCCCCGGGTTGCTGATCCATCCGAGGGTCATGATAAAAGGGAAGTGAGGTAGGTGGGGGGGGGTGCGGCAAAAGAGGACAAAACAAAAAATGAACAAACAACAAAAAAAAAGCCCCCCCACACGGGTGGCGGGGCCAGACGGTGGAGAGGCCGCTCACCGAGCTCCTGGGCGATGGTCTGCTTCATTCCGACGGGCGCCGAGGCCCAGATCTGGTCGAGGACCCGGCTGCCGTGCCTGTCACAGGCCAGCTGGGCGAAATGGCCCTGGGGAACAAGGAAGGAAGAGACACGCCTGAGATCCGGGCGCCGAAAGGTAACGGCCGGACCTCCCGGAATAAACCCGACGTTGGCGCCTCACTCGACCGCACCGATACGTCAACTCCTGTCTGCCCATCACGACCCTCCTCAACCCCCCTCCCCGTCCCGGTTAATATTTTATACCCTCGATCGGGACCCTCCTCAACCCCCCTCCCCGTCCCGGTTAATATTTTATACCCTCGATCGGGACCCTCCTTAACCCCCTCTGTCCCGGTTAATATTTTATACCCTCGATCGGGACGCTCCTTAACCCCCTCTGTCCCAGTTAATATTTTATACCCTCGATCGGGACCCTCCTTAACCCCCTCTGTCCCGGTTAATATTTTATACCCTCTATCGGGACCCTCCTTAACCCCCTCTGTCCCGGTTAATATTTTATACCCTCGATCGGGACCCTCCTTAACCCCCTCTGTCCCGGTTAATATTTTATACCCTCGATCGGGACCCTCCTTAACCCCCTCTGTCCCGGTTAATATTTTATACCCTCGATCAGGACCCTCCTTAACCCCCTCTGTCCGTGTTAATATTTTATACCCTCGATCGGGACCCTCCTTAACCCCCTCTGTCCCGGTTAATATTTTATACCCTCGATCGGGACCCTCCTTAACCCCCTCTGTCCTGGTTAATATTTTATACCCTCGATCGGGACCCTCCTTAACCCCCTCTGTCCGTGTTAATATTTTATACCCTCGATCGGGACCCTCCTTAACCCCCTCTGTCCCGGTTAATATTTTACGCCCTCCCTCATCCCGTTTATCACGTTTTGTTTGTTTTTAAGCCCCCCACCCCTCTCGGCTCCGATCCTCACCTTGAATTTCCCGACCACCTTCTTCCTCTGCTTGTCCGACACGGTGGCGCTGGTCAGCAGGGCGTCGAAGACGTGGCTGCCGGCCTGGTCGCAGGCCAGCTTGACCCGGTCCCCCGCCGACATGGCCGCCAGGCTGAGCGCTAGGGCGGCGGGCTGGTCGAAGCGGAGCAGGTGCTGGGCGAGCAGCGAGCCGTGGTGGCTGACGGCCGTCAGGCGCGGCTCCTCGGAGGGCTGGGGGGGGGGGAAAGAGAGAACGCCGGGAGGCGGGTCAGCGGAGACGCAGGCAGCGATGGTGCGAGTTTGGTGGGGTATGACTCTTTGTTTGGGTTTTGGGGCGGGGGGGGGGGGGGGGGGGGGGTAATCACATATGGGCCAGGCTGGGCGCTGGGTTCCCTTCCCCAGGGGGCGGCGGTGGCGAACCAGGTGGGGTTTTTCTTAAAAAAAATCGACGGCCTGATGATTTCATGGTCCCCGTGCCGAGACTGGCGCCTTTATTCCGGATTTATTTGACAACGCGCCAAGTTTAGGTCCCCCCTTGGCGGCTCTTGCTGGGGTGCGACGCCTCCAGAGCATTGGCCCTGACCTCTGGACCAATGGGTCCAGCAACGTTACCACCCCTGCTGGCTTTGCCGGGGCTAGGAGTTACGCGCTTGCGGGCGGGCTTCGCCGTAAATAAACATCCAAGTGAAAAAAAAACCAGGAGCGTAAATATTGGCTCCAGTTCCATCCTTCACCCGCCTGGATAACTGGAATAGAACAAGGTCTGGGCGCGGGCGGGGAAGGGGTGGGTCAAATTTTTGACCTTTCACCCGCTGGGGGGGCAGGGGGACTTCGAACAAGAAGGAAACTGCTGTCCCTCGCAACGTCAGAGCCGCGGGTCCTTCTGCCTAGGCTGGGGGGGGGCTCCCTGGCGTCCCGGACTCACCTGGTGCTCCGTGGTCAGCTCCTCCTCGGCCAGGTCGTAGTAAACCTCGTACGTCAGCAGGGAGATGAAGAGCGGGGCGCAGGCCGCCCTCCTGGAGGCCGGCTCGCAGCAGTGGAAAGCCTGGAGAGCAGAAACAGGTCCCGGGCGTGAGGCGGAAGAACAGAGGACAGAAGCGGAATCGTGGGTGGGTGGGGCGGGGGGGGGTGGGGGGGGGGGGGGGGAGGAGGGGGGGGGAGAGTTATAATGGTCTTCAATACCCCTCCTTGGGTCAGGAGAGAGGCAGGAAAATTATCCCAAGTGAGTCCCGTCGTCCCCCCCCCCCCCCCCCCCCCCCCCCCCACTGAGCTAGGGAACCACAGAACCAAAAGGACAGATGTAGGAGGAGGAAGCCACTCAGCCCCTCGAGCCTGCTTCTCCCCCCCCCCCACCCCACCCCACCCCACCATTCGGTAAGATCGTGGCTGATCTGACTGCAGCCTCATCTCCAATTTCCCATGTCCCTCCCTCCCTCCCCCTATAACCCTCGTCGATCGAAACTCTGTCTAACTCGGCCTCGGATATATTCAGTGACCCGGCCTCCGCCGCTCTCGGGGCGGGGGGGGGGGGGGTAGAATCCCACAGACTGACCCCCCCCCCCCACCCCCTGAGAGAAGAAATTCCTCATCTCCCTCTTCAATGGGAGACCTCCTCCCCGCCTTACTTTTACACTGTGCTCCCCCCTCCTCGTTCTACATTCCCCCCCGCCCCCCCTCCCCAACCCCCCACGAGGGGGGAGACATCCTCTCAGCATCCACCCTGTCAAACCTCCCCCCTCAGGATCTTATCTGTCTCAATAAGATCCCCTCTCGTTCTTCTGACTTTCTCTTTGTTCAACCACTTGTCCCTGTCTCTCTCTCTCTCTCCATCTTTCCCTGTCTCTCTCTCTCTCTCCATCTTTCCCTGTCTCTCTCTCTCTCTCCATCTTTCCCTGTCTCTCTCTCTCTCTCCATCTTTCCCTGTCTCTCTCTCACCATCTTTCCCTGTCTCTCTCTCTCCATCTTTCCCTGTCTCTCTCTCTCCATCTTTCCCTGCCTCTCTCTCTCTCCATCTTTCCCTGTCTCTCTCTCTCTCTCTCCATCTTTCCCTGTCTCTCTCTCTCTCTCTCTCTCCATCTTTCCCTGTCTCTCTCTCTCTCTCTCTCCATCTTTCCCTGTCTCTCTCTCTCTCTCTCCATCTTTCCCTGTCTCTCTCTCTCTCTCCATCTTTCCCTGTCTCTCTCTCTCTCTCTCCATCTTTCCCTGTCTCTCTCTCTCTCTCTCTCCATCTTTCCCTGTCTCTCTCTCTCTCTCCATCTTTCCCTGTCTCTCTCTCTCTCTCCATCTTTCCCTGTCTCTCTCTCTCTCTCCATCTTTCCCTGTCTCTCTCTCTCTCTCCATCTTTCCCTGTCTCTCTCTCTCTCTCCATCTTTCCCTGTCTCTCTCTCTCTCTCCATCTTTCCCTGTCTCTCTCTCTCTCTCTCTCCATCTTTCCCTGTCTCTCTCTCTCCATCTTTCCCTGTCTCTCTCTCTCCATCTTTCCCTGCCTCTCTCTCTCTCCATCTTTCCCTGTCTCTCTCTCTCTCTCTCCATCTTTCCCTGTCTCTCTCTCTCTCTCTCTCTCCATCTTTCCCTGTCTCTCTCTCTCTCTCTCTCCATCTTTCCCTGTCTCTCTCTCTCTCTCTCCATCTTTCCCTGTCTCTCTCTCTCTCTCCATCTTTCCCTGTCTCTCTCTCTCTCTCTCCATCTTTCCCTGTCTCTCTCTCTCTCTCTCTCCATCTTTCCCTGTCTCTCTCTCTCTCTCCATCTTTCCCTGTCTCTCTCTCTCTCTCCATCTTTCCCTGTCTCTCTCTCTCTCTCCATCTTTCCCTGTCTCTCTCTCTCTCTCCATCTTTCCCTGTCTCTCTCTCTCTCTCCATCTTTCCCTGTCTCTCTCTCTCTCTCCATCTTTCCCTGTCTCTCTCTCTCTCTCTCTCCATCTTTCCCTGTCTCTCTCTCTCTCTCTCCATCTTTCCCTGTCTCTCTCTCTCTCTCTCCATCTTTCCCTGTCTCTCTCTCTCTCTCCATCTTTCCCTGTCTCTCTCTCTCTCTCCATCTTTCCCTGTCTCTCTCTCTCTCTCCATCTTTCCCTGTCTCTCTCTCTCTCTCCATCTTTCCCTGTCTCTCTCTCTCTCTCCATCTTTCCCTGTCTCTCTCTCCATCTTTCCCTGTCTCTCTCTCTCTCTCCATCTTTCCCTGTCTCTCTCTCTCTCTCCATCTTTCCCTGTCTCTCTCTCTCTCTCCATCTTTCCCTGTCTCTCTCTCTCTCCATCTTTCCCTGTCTCTCTCTCACCATCTTTCCCTGTCTCTCTCTCTCCATCTTTCCCTGCCTCTCTCTCTCTCCATCTTTCCCTGCCTCTCTCTCTCTCCATCTTTCCCTGTCTCTCTCTCTCTCTCTCCATCTTTCCCTGTCTCTCTCTCTCTCTCTCCATCTTTCCCTGTCTCTCTCTCTCTCTCTTTCCATCTTTCCCTGTCTCTCTCTCTCTCTCTCCATCTTTCCCTGTCTCTCTCTCTCTCTCTCTCCATCTTTCCCTGTCTCTCTCTCTCTCTCTCCATCTTTCCCTGTCTCTCTCTCTCTCTCTCCATCTTTCCCTGTCTCTCTCTCTCTCTCTCTCCATCTTTCCCTGTCTCTCTCTCTCTCTCCATCTTTCCCTGTCTCTCTCTCTCTCTCCATCTTTCCCTGTCTCTCTCTCTCTCTCCATCTTTCCCTGTCTCTCTCTCTCTCTCCATCTTTCCCTGTCTCTCTCTCTCTCTCTCCATCTTTCCCTGTCTCTCTCTCTCTCTCCATCTTTCCCTGTCTCTCTCTCTCTCTCCATCTTTCCCTGTCTCTCTCTCTCTCTCTCTCCATCTTTCCCTGTCTCTCTCTCTCTCTCCATCTTTCCCTGTCTCTCTCTCTCTCTCCATCTTTCCCTATCTCTCTCTCTCTCTCCATCTTTCCCTGTCTCTCTCTCTCTCTCCATCTTTCCCTGTCTCTCTCTCTCTCTCCATCTTTCCCTGTCTCTCTCTCTCTCTCCATCTTTCCCTGTCTCTCTCTCTCTCTCCATCTTTCCCTGTCTCTCTCTCTCTCTCCATCTTTCCCTGTCTCTCTCTCTCTCTCCATCTTTCCCTGTCTCTCTCTCTCTCTCCATCTTTCCCTCTCTCTCTCTCTCTCTCCATCTTTCCCTGTCTCTCTCTCTCTCTCCATCTTTCCCTGTCTCTCTCTCTCTCTCCATCTTTCCCTGTCTCTCTCTCTCTCTCTCTCTCCATCTTTCCCTGTCTCTCTCTCTCTCTCTCTCTCCATCTTTCCCTGTCTCTCTCTCTCTCTCTCTCCATCTTTCCCTGTCTCTCTCTCTCTCTCTCTCTCTCCACCTTTCCCTGTCTCTCTCTCTCTCTCTCTCTCCATCTTTCCCTGTCTCTCTCTCTCTCTCCATCTTTCCCTGTCTCTCTCTCTCCATCTTTCCCTGTCTCTCTCTCTCCATCTTTCCCTGTCTCTCTCTCTCCATCTTTCCCTGTCTCTCTCTCTCTCCATCTTTCCCTGTCTCTCTCTCTCCATCTTTCCCTGTCTCTCTCTCCATCTTTCCCTGTCTCTCTCTCTCCATCTTTCCCTGTCTCTCTCTCTCTCTCCATCTTTCCCTGTCTCTCTCTCTCCATCTTTCCCTGTCTCTCTCTCTCTCTCCATCTTTCCCTGTCTCTCTCTCTCCATCTTTCCCTGTCTCTCTCTCTCCATCTTTCCCTGTCTCTCTCTCTCCATCTTTCCCTGTCTCTCTCTCTCCATCTTTCCCTGTCTCTCTCTCTCTCTCCATCTTTCCCTGTCTCTCTCTCTCTCTCTCTCTCCATCTTTCCCTGTCTCTCTCTCTCCATCTTTCCCTGTCTCTCTCTCTCTCTCCATCTTTCCTTGTCTCTCTCTCTCTCCATCTTTCCCTGTCTCTCTCTCTCCATCTTTCCCTGTCTCTCTCTCTCTCTCCATCTTTCCCTGTCTCTCTCTCTCTCTCCATCTTTCCCTGTCTCTCTCTCTCTCTCCATCTTTCCCTGTCTCTCTCTCTCTCTCCATCTTTCCCTGTCTCTCTCTCTCCATCTTTCCCTGTCTCTCTCTCTCCATCTTTCCCTGTCTCTCTCTCTCCATCTTTCCCTGTCTCTCTCTCTCTCTCTCCATCTTTCCCTGTCTCTCTCTCTCTCTCTCCATCTTTCCCTGTCTCTCTCTCTCTCCATCTTTCCCTGTCTCTCTCTCTCTCTCTCCATCTTTCCCTGTCTCTCTCTCTCCATCTTTCCCTGTCTCTCTCTCTCCATCTTTCCCTGTCTCTCTCTCCATCTTTCCCTGTCTCTCTCTCTCCATCTTTCCCTGTCTCTCTCTCTCTCTCTCCATCTTTCCCTGTCTCTCTCTCTCTCCATCTTTCCCTGTCTCTCTCTCTCTCTCTCCATCTTTCCCTGTCTCTCTCTCTCTCCATCTTTCCCTGTCTCTCTCTCTCTCTCTCCATCTTTCCCTGTCTCTCTCTCTCCATCTTTCCCTGTCTCTCTCTCTCCATCTTTCCCTGTCTCTCTCTCTCCATCTTTCCCTGTCTCTCTCTCTCCATCTTTCCCTGTCTCTCTCTCTCTCTCCATCTTTCCCTGTCTCTCTCTCTCTCTCTCCATCTTTCCCTGTCTCTCTCTCTCTCTCTCCATCTTTCCCTGTCTCTCTCTCTCTCTCTCCATCTTTCCCTGTCTCTCTCTCTCTCTCTCCATCTTTCCCTGTCTCTCTCTCTCTCTCTCCATCTTTCCCTGTCTCTCTCTCTCTCTCTCTCCATCTTTCCCTGTCTCTCTCTCTCTCTCCATCTTTCCCTGTCTCTCTCTCTCTCTCCATCTTTCCCTGTCTCTCTCTCTCTCTCCATCTTTCCCTGTCTCTCTCTCTCTCTCCATCTTTCCCTGTCTCTCTCTCTCTCTCTCCATCTTTCCCTGTCTCTCTCTCTCTCTCCATCTTTCCCTGTCTCTCTCTCTCTCTCCATCTTTCCCTGTCTCTCTCTCTCTCTCCATCTTTCCCTGTCTCTCTCTCTCTCTCTCTCCATCTTTCCCTGTCTCTCTCTCTCTCTCCATCTTTCCCTATCTCTCTCTCTCTCTCCATCTTTCCCTGTCTCTCTCTCTCTCTCCATCTTTCCCTGTCTCTCTCTCTCTCTCCATCTTTCCCTGTCTCTCTCTCTCTCTCCATCTTTCCCTGTCTCTCTCTCTCTCTCCATCTTTCCCTGTCTCTCTCTCTCTCTCCATCTTTCCCTGTCTCTCTCTCTCTCTCCATCTTTCCCTGTCTCTCTCTCTCTCTCCATCTTTCCCTGTCTCTCTCTCTCTCTCCATCTTTCCTGTCTCTCTCTCTCTCTCCATCTTTCCCTGTCTCTCTCTCTCTCTCCATCTTTCCCTGTCTCTCTCTCTCTCTCCATCTTTCCCTGTCTCTCTCTCTCTCTCCATCTTTCCCTGTCTCTCTCTCTCTCTCCATCTTTCCCTGTCTCTCTCTCTCTCTCTCTCTCTCCATCTTTCCCTGTCTCTCTCTCTCTCTCTCTCTCTCCATCTTTCCCTGTCTCTCTCTCTCTCTCTCTCTCCATCTTTCCCTGTCTCTCTCTCTCTCTCTCTCTCTCCATCTTTCCCTGTCTCTCTCTCTCTCTCCATCTTTCCCTGTCTCTCTCTCTCTCTCCATCTTTCCCTGTCTCTCTCTCTCTCTCCATCTTTCCCTGTCTCTCTCTCTCCATCTTTCCCTGTCTCTCTCTCTCCATCTTTCCCTGTCTCTCTCTCTCTCTCCATCTTTCCCTGTCTCTCTCTCTCTCTCTCTCTCTCCATCTTTCCCTGTCTCTCTCTCTCCATCTTTCCCTGTCTCTCTCTCTCTCTCCATCTTTCCTTGTCTCTCTCTCTCTCCATCTTTCCCTGTCTCTCTCTCTCCATCTTTCCCTGTCTCTCTCTCTCTCTCCATCTTTCCCTGTCTCTCTCTCTCTCTCCATCTTTCCCTGTCTCTCTCTCTCTCTCCATCTTTCCCTGTCTCTCTCTCTCCATCTTTCCCTGTCTCTCTCTCTCCATCTTTCCCTGTCTCTCTCTCTCCATCTTTCCCTGTCTCTCTCTCTCTCTCTCCATCTTTCCCTGTCTCTCTCTCTCTCCATCTTTCCCTGTCTCTCTCTCTCTCTCTCCATCTTTCCCTGTCTCTCTCTCTCCATCTTTCCCTGTCTCTCTCTCTCCATCTTTCCCTGTCTCTCTCTCCATCTTTCCCTGTCTCTCTCTCTCTCTCCATCTTTCCCTGTCTCTCTCTCTCCATCTTTCCCTGTCTCTCTCTCTCTCTCTCCATCTTTCCCTGTCTCTCTCTCTCTCCATCTTTCCCTGTCTCTCTCTCTCTCTCTCCATCTTTCCCTGTCTCTCTCTCTCTCCATCTTTCCCTGTCTCTCTCTCTCTCTCTCCATCTTTCCCTGTCTCTCTCTCTCCATCTTTCCCTGTCTCTCTCTCTCCATCTTTCCCTGTCTCTCTCTCTCCATCTTTCCCTGTCTCTCTCTCTCTCTCCATCTTTCCCTGTCTCTCTCTCTCTCTCTCCATCTTTCCCTGTCTCTCTCTCTCTCTCTCCATCTTTCCCTGTCTCTCTCTCTCTCTCTCTCCATCTTTCCCTGTCTCTCTCTCTCTCTCCATCTTTCCCTGTCTCTCTCTCTCTCTCCATCTTTCCCTGTCTCTCTCTCTCTCTCCATCTTTCCCTGTCTCTCTCTCTCTCTCCATCTTTCCCTGTCTCTCTCTCTCTCTCTCCATCTTTCCCTGTCTCTCTCTCTCTCTCCATCTTTCCCTGTCTCTCTCTCTCTCTCCATCTTTCCCTGTCTCTCTCTCTCTCTCTCTCCATCTTTCCCTGTCTCTCTCTCTCTCCATCTTTCCCTGTCTCTCTCTCTCTCTCCATCTTTCCCTATCTCTCTCTCTCTCTCCATCTTTCCCTGTCTCTCTCTCTCTCTCCATCTTTCCCTGTCTCTCTCTCTCTCTCCATCTTTCCCTGTCTCTCTCTCTCTCTCCATCTTTCCCTGTCTCTCTCTCTCTCTCCATCTTTCCCTGTCTCTCTCTCTCTCTCCATCTTTCCCTGTCTCCCTCTCTCTCTCCATCTTTCCCTGTCTCTCTCTCTCTCTCCATCTTTCCCTGTCTCTCTCTCTCTCTCCATCTTTCCCTGTCTCTCTCTCTCTCTCCATCTTTCCCTGTCTCTCTCTCTCTCTCCATCTTTCCCTGTCTCTCTCTCTCTCTCCATCTTTCCCTGTCTCTCTCTCTCTCTCCATCTTTCCCTGTCTCTCTCTCTCTCTCCATCTTTCCCTGTCTCTCTCTCTCTCTCCATCTTTCCCTGTCTCTCTCTCTCTCTCTCTCTCCATCTTTCCCTGTCTCTCTCTCTCTCTCTCTCTCCATCTTTCCCTGTCTCTCTCTCTCTCTCTCTCCATCTTTCCCTGTCTCTCTCTCTCTCTCCATCTTTCCCTGTCTCTCTCTCTCTCTCCATCTTTCCCTGTCTCTCTCTCTCTCTCCATCTTTCCCTGTCTCTCTCTCTCTCTCCATCTTTCCCTGTCTCTCTCTCTCTCTCCATCTTTCCCTGTCTCTCTCTCTCTCTCCATCTTTCCCTGCCTCTCTCTCTCTCTCCATCTTTCCCTGCCTCTCTCTCTCCATCTTTCCCTGTCTCTCTCTCTCTCTCCATCTTTCCCTGTCTCTCTCTCTCTCTCCATCTTTCCCTGCCTCTCTCTCTCCATCTTTCCCTGTCTCTCTCTCTCTCTCCATCTTTCCCTGTCTCTCTCCATCTTTCCCTGTCTCTCTCTCTCTCTCTCCATCTTTCCCTGTCTCTCTCTCTCTCTCTCTCCATCTTTCCCTGTCTCTCTCTCTCCATCTTTCCCTGTCTCTCTCTCTCTCCATCTTTCCCTGTCTCTCTCTCTCTCTCCATCTTTCCCTGTCTCTCTCTCTCTCTCCATCTTTCCCTGTCTCTCTCTCTCTCTCTCCATCTTTCCTGTCTCTCTCTCTCTCCATCTTTCCCTGTCTCTCTCTCTCTCTCTCCATCTTTCCCTGTCTCTCTCTCTCTCCATCTTTCCCTGTCTCTCTCTCTCTCCATCTTTCCCTGTCTCTCTCTCTCTCTCTCTCTCCATCTTTCCCTGTCTCTCTCTCTCTCTCTCTCCATCTTTCCCTGTCTCTCTCTCTCCATCTTTCCCTGTCTCTCTCTCTCCATCTTTCCCTGTCTCTCTCTCCATCTTTCCCTGTCTCTCTCTCCATCTTTCCCTGTCTCTCTCTCCATCTTTCCCTGTCTCTCTCTCTCTCTCTCTCTCCATCTTTCCCTGTCTCTCTCTCTCTCTCCATCTTTCCCTGTCTCTCTCTCTCTCTCCATCTTTCCCTGTCTCTCTCTCTCTCTCCATCTTTCCCTGTCTCTCTCTCTCTCTCCATCTTTCCCTGTCTCTCTCTCTCTCCATCTTTCCCTGTCTCTCTCTCTCTCTCCATCTTTCCCTGTCTCTCTCTCTCTCTCCATCTTTCCCTGTCTCTCTCTCTCTCTCCATCTTTCCCTGTCTCTCTCTCTCTCTCTCTCCATCTTTCCCTGTCTCTCTCTCTCCATCTTTCCCTGTCTCTCTCTCTCCATCTTTCCCTGTCTCTCTCTCTCTATCTTTCCCTGTCTCTCTCTCTCTCTCTCCATCTTTCCCTGTCTCTCTCTCTCTCCATCTTTCCCTGTCTCTCTCTCTCTCTCTCTCCATCTTTCCCTGTCTCTCTCTCTCTCTCTCCATCTTTCCCTGTCTCTCTCTCTCTCCATCTTTCCCTGCCTCTCTCTCTCTCTCTCTCCATCTTTCCCTGTCTCTCTCTCTCCATCTTTCCCTGTCTCTCTCTCTCCATCTTTCCCTGTCTCTCTCTCTCTCTCCATCTTTCCCTGTCTCTCTCTCTCTCTCCATCTTTCCCTGTCTCTCTCTCTCTCTCCATCTTTCCCTGTCTCTCTCTCTCTCTCCATCTTTCCCTGTCTCTCTCTCTCTCTCCATCTTTCCCTGTCTCTCTCTCTCTCTCCATCTTTCCCTGTCTCTCTCTCTCTCTCCATCTTTCCCTGCCTCTCTCTCTCTCTCCATCTTTCCCTGTCTCTCTCTCTCTCTCCATCTTTCCCTGTCTCTCTCTCTCTCTCCATCTTTCCCTGTCTCTCTCTCTCTCTCCATCTTTCCCTGTCTCTCTCTCTCTCTCAATCTTTCCCTGTCTCTCTCTCTCTCTCCATCTTTCCCTGTCTCTCTCTCTCTCTCTCTCTCCATCTTTCCCTGTCTCTCTCTCTCTCTCTCTCCATCTTTCCCTGTCTCTCTCTCTCTCTCTCTCCATCTTTCCCTGTCTCTCTCTCTCTCTCTCTCTCTCCACCTTTCCCTGTCTCTCTCTCTCTCTCTCTCTCTCCATCTTTCCCTGTCTCTCTCTCTCTCTCCATCTTTCCCTGTCTCTCTCTCTCCATCTTTCCCTGTCTCTCTCTCTCCATCTTTCCCTGTCTCTCTCTCTCTCCATCTTTCCCTGTCTCTCTCTCTCCATCTTTCCCTGTCTCTCTCTCCATCTTTCCCTGTCTCTCTCTCTCCATCTTTCCCTGTCTCTCTCTCTCTCTCCATCTTTCCCTGTCTCTCTCTCTCCATCTTTCCCTGTCTCTCTCTCTCTCTCCATCTTTCCCTGTCTCTCTCTCTCCATCTTTCCCTGTCTCTCTCTCTCCATCTTTCCCTGTCTCTCTCTCTCCATCTTTCCCTGTCTCTCTCTCTCCATCTTTCCCTGTCTCTCTCTCTCCATCTTTCCCTGTCTCTCTCTCTCTCTCCATCTTTCCCTGTCTCTCTCTCTCTCTCTCTCTCCATCTTTCCCTGTCTCTCTCTCTCCATCTTTCCCTGTCTCTCTCTCTCTCTCCATCTTTCCTTGTCTCTCTCTCTCTCCATCTTTCCCTGTCTCTCTCTCTCCATCTTTCCCTGTCTCTCTCTCTCTCTCCATCTTTCCCTGTCTCTCTCTCTCTCTCCATCTTTCCCTGTCTCTCTCTCTCTCTCCATCTTTCCCTGTCTCTCTCTCTCTCTCCATCTTTCCCTGTCTCTCTCTCTCCATCTTTCCCTGTCTCTCTCTCTCCATCTTTCCCTGTCTCTCTCTCTCCATCTTTCCCTGTCTCTCTCTCTCTCTCTCCATCTTTCCCTGTCTCTCTCTCTCTCTCTCCATCTTTCCCTGTCTCTCTCTCTCTCCATCTTTCCCTGTCTCTCTCTCTCTCTCTCCATCTTTCCCTGTCTCTCTCTCTCCATCTTTCCCTGTCTCTCTCTCTCCATCTTTCCCTGTCTCTCTCTCCATCTTTCCCTGTCTCTCTCTCTCCATCTTTCCCTGTCTCTCTCTCTCTCTCTCCATCTTTCCCTGTCTCTCTCTCTCTCCATCTTTCCCTGTCTCTCTCTCTCTCTCTCCATCTTTCCCTGTCTCTCTCTCTCTCCATCTTTCCCTGTCTCTCTCTCTCTCTCTCCATCTTTCCCTGTCTCTCTCTCTCCATCTTTCCCTGTCTCTCTCTCTCCATCTTTCCCTGTCTCTCTCTCTCCATCTTTCCCTGTCTCTCTCTCTCCATCTTTCCCTGTCTCTCTCTCTCTCTCCATCTTTCCCTGTCTCTCTCTCTCTCTCTCCATCTTTCCCTGTCTCTCTCTCTCTCTCTCCATCTTTCCCTGTCTCTCTCTCTCTCTCTCCATCTTTCCCTGTCTCTCTCTCTCTCTCTCCATCTTTCCCTGTCTCTCTCTCTCTCTCTCCATCTTTCCCTGTCTCTCTCTCTCTCTCTCTCCATCTTTCCCTGTCTCTCTCTCTCTCTCCATCTTTCCCTGTCTCTCTCTCTCTCTCCATCTTTCCCTGTCTCTCTCTCTCTCTCCATCTTTCCCTGTCTCTCTCTCTCTCTCCATCTTTCCCTGTCTCTCTCTCTCTCTCTCCATCTTTCCCTGTCTCTCTCTCTCTCTCCATCTTTCCCTGTCTCTCTCTCTCTCTCCATCTTTCCCTGTCTCTCTCTCTCTCTCCATCTTTCCCTGTCTCTCTCTCTCTCTCTCTCCATCTTTCCCTGTCTCTCTCTCTCTCTCCATCTTTCCCTATCTCTCTCTCTCTCTCCATCTTTCCCTGTCTCTCTCTCTCTCTCCATCTTTCCCTGTCTCTCTCTCTCTCTCCATCTTTCCCTGTCTCTCTCTCTCTCTCCATCTTTCCCTGTCTCTCTCTCTCTCTCCATCTTTCCCTGTCTCTCTCTCTCTCTCCATCTTTCCCTGTCTCTCTCTCTCTCTCCATCTTTCCCTGTCTCTCTCCATCTTTCCCTGTCTCTCTCTCTCTCTCTCCATCTTTCCCTGTCTCTCTCTCTCTCTCTCTCCATCTTTCCCTGTCTCTCTCTCTCCATCTTTCCCTGTCTCTCTCTCTCTCCATCTTTCCCTGTCTCTCTCTCTCTCTCCATCTTTCCCTGTCTCTCTCTCTCTCTCCATCTTTCCCTGTCTCTCTCTCTCTCTCTCCATCTTTCCCTGTCTCTCTCTCTCTCCATCTTTCCCTGTCTCTCTCTCTCTCTCTCCATCTTTCCCTGTCTCTCTCTCTCTCCATCTTTCCCTGTCTCTCTCTCTCTCCATCTTTCCCTGTCTCTCTCTCTCTCTCTCTCTCCATCTTTCCCTGTCTCTCTCTCTCTCTCTCTCCATCTTTCCCTGTCTCTCTCTCTCCATCTTTCCCTGTCTCTCTCTCTCCATCTTTCCCTGTCTCTCTCTCCATCTTTCCCTGTCTCTCTCTCAATCTTTCCCTGTCTCTCTCTCCATCTTTCCCTGTCTCTCTCTCTCTCTCTCTCTCCATCTTTCCCTGTCTCTCTCTCTCTCTCCATCTTTCCCTGTCTCTCTCTCTCTCTCCATCTTTCCCTGTCTCTCTCTCTCTCTCCATCTTTCCCTGTCTCTCTCTCTCTCTCCATCTTTCCCTGTCTCTCTCTCTCTCCATCTTTCCCTGTCTCTCTCTCTCTCTCCATCTTTCCCTGTCTCTCTCTCTCTCTCCATCTTTCCCTGTCTCTCTCTCTCTCTCCATCTTTCCCTGTCTCTCTCTCTCTCTCTCTCCATCTTTCCCTGTCTCTCTCTCTCCATCTTTCCCTGTCTCTCTCTCTCCATCTTTCCCTGTCTCTCTCTCTCTATCTTTCCCTGTCTCTCTCTCTCTCTCCATCTTTCCCTGTCTCTCTCTCTCTCCATCTTTCCCTGTCTCTCTCTCTCTCCATCTTTCCCTGTCTCTCTCTCTCTCTCTCTCCATCTTTCCCTGTCTCTCTCTCTCTCTCTCCATCTTTCCCTGTCTCTCTCTCTCTCCATCTTTCCCTGCCTCTCTCTCTCTCTCTCTCCATCTTTCCCTGTCTCTCTCTCTCCATCTTTCCCTGTCTCTCTCTCTCCATCTTTCCCTGTCTCTCTCTCTCTCTCCATCTTTCCCTGTCTCTCTCTCTCTCTCCATCTTTCCCTGTCTCTCTCTCTCTCTCCATCTTTCCCTGTCTCTCTCTCTCTCTCCATCTTTCCCTGTCTCTCTCTCTCTCTCCATCTTTCCCTGTCTCTCTCTCTCTCTCCATCTTTCCCTGTCTCTCTCTCTCTCTCCATCTTTCCCTGCCTCTCTCTCTCTCTCCATCTTTCCCTGTCTCTCTCTCTCTCTCCATCTTTCCCTGTCTCTCTCTCTCTCTCCATCTTTCCCTGTCTCTCTCTCTCTCTCCATCTTTCCCTGTCTCTCTCTCTCTCTCCATCTTTCCCTGTCTCTCTCTCTCTCTCCATCTTTCCCTGTCTCTCTCTCTCTCTCTCTCTCCATCTTTCCCTGTCTCTCTCTCTCTCTCTCTCTCCATCTTTCCCTGTCTCTCTCTCTCTCTCTCTCCATCTTTCCCTGTCTCTCTCTCTCTCTCTCTCTCTCCACCTTTCCCTGTCTCTCTCTCTCTCTCTCTCTCTCCATCTTTCCCTGTCTCTCTCTCTCTCTCCATCTTTCCCTGTCTCTCTCTCTCCATCTTTCCCTGTCTCTCTCTCTCCATCTTTCCCTGTCTCTCTCTCTCTCCATCTTTCCCTGTCTCTCTCTCTCCATCTTTCCCTGTCTCTCTCTCCATCTTTCCCTGTCTCTCTCTCTCCATCTTTCCCTGTCTCTCTCTCTCTCTCCATCTTTCCCTGTCTCTCTCTCTCCATCTTTCCCTGTCTCTCTCTCTCTCTCCATCTTTCCCTGTCTCTCTCTCTCCATCTTTCCCTGTCTCTCTCTCTCCATCTTTCCCTGTCTCTCTCTCTCCATCTTTCCCTGTCTCTCTCTCTCCATCTTTCCCTGTCTCTCTCTCTCCATCTTTCCCTGTCTCTCTCTCTCTCTCCATCTTTCCCTGTCTCTCTCTCTCTCTCTCTCTCCATCTTTCCCTGTCTCTCTCTCTCCATCTTTCCCTGTCTCTCTCTCTCTCTCCATCTTTCCTTGTCTCTCTCTCTCTCCATCTTTCCCTGTCTCTCTCTCTCCATCTTTCCCTGTCTCTCTCTCTCTCTCCATCTTTCCCTGTCTCTCTCTCTCTCTCCATCTTTCCCTGTCTCTCTCTCTCTCTCCATCTTTCCCTGTCTCTCTCTCTCTCTCCATCTTTCCCTGTCTCTCTCTCTCCATCTTTCCCTGTCTCTCTCTCTCCATCTTTCCCTGTCTCTCTCTCTCCATCTTTCCCTGTCTCTCTCTCTCTCTCTCCATCTTTCCCTGTCTCTCTCTCTCTCTCTCCATCTTTCCCTGTCTCTCTCTCTCTCCATCTTTCCCTGTCTCTCTCTCTCTCTCTCCATCTTTCCCTGTCTCTCTCTCTCCATCTTTCCCTGTCTCTCTCTCTCCATCTTTCCCTGTCTCTCTCTCCATCTTTCCCTGTCTCTCTCTCTCCATCTTTCCCTGTCTCTCTCTCTCTCTCTCCATCTTTCCCTGTCTCTCTCTCTCTCCATCTTTCCCTGTCTCTCTCTCTCTCTCTCCATCTTTCCCTGTCTCTCTCTCTCTCCATCTTTCCCTGTCTCTCTCTCTCTCTCTCCATCTTTCCCTGTCTCTCTCTCTCCATCTTTCCCTGTCTCTCTCTCTCCATCTTTCCCTGTCTCTCTCTCTCCATCTTTCCCTGTCTCTCTCTCTCCATCTTTCCCTGTCTCTCTCTCTCTCTCCATCTTTCCCTGTCTCTCTCTCTCTCTCTCCATCTTTCCCTGTCTCTCTCTCTCTCTCTCCATCTTTCCCTGTCTCTCTCTCTCTCTCTCCATCTTTCCCTGTCTCTCTCTCTCTCTCTCCATCTTTCCCTGTCTCTCTCTCTCTCTCTCCATCTTTCCCTGTCTCTCTCTCTCTCTCTCTCCATCTTTCCCTGTCTCTCTCTCTCTCTCCATCTTTCCCTGTCTCTCTCTCTCTCTCCATCTTTCCCTGTCTCTCTCTCTCTCTCCATCTTTCCCTGTCTCTCTCTCTCTCTCCATCTTTCCCTGCCTCTCTCTCTCCATCTTTCCCTGTCTCTCTCTCTCTCTCCATCTTTCCCTGTCTCTCTCCATCTTTCCCTGTCTCTCTCTCTCTCTCTCCATCTTTCCCTGTCTCTCTCTCTCTCTCTCTCCATCTTTCCCTGTCTCTCTCTCTCCATCTTTCCCTGTCTCTCTCTCTCTCCATCTTTCCCTGTCTCTCTCTCTCTCTCCATCTTTCCCTGTCTCTCTCTCTCTCTCCATCTTTCCCTGTCTCTCTCTCTCTCTCCATCTTTCCCTGTCTCTCTCTCTCTCTCCATCTTTCCCTGTCTCTCTCTCTCTCTCCATCTTTCCCTGTCTCTCTCTCTCTCTCCATCTTTCCCTATCTCTCTCTCTCTCTCCATCTTTCCCTGTCTCTCTCTCTCTCTCCATCTTTCCCTGTCTCTCTCTCTCTCTCCATCTTTCCCTGTCTCTCTCTCTCTCTCTCCATCTTTCCCTGTCTCTCTCTCTCTCTCTCTCCATCTTTCCCTGTCTCTCTCTCTCTCTCCATCTTTCCCTGTCTCTCTCTCTCTCTCCATCTTTCCCTGTCTCTCTCTCTCCATCTTTCCCTGTCTCTCTCTCTCCATCTTTCCCTGCCTCTCTCTCTCCATCTTTCCCTGCCTCTCTCTCTCCATCTTTCCCTGTCTCTCTCTCTCCATCTTTCCCTGTCTCTCTCTCTCTCTCTCCATCTTTCCCTGTCTCTCTCTCTCTCTCTCCATCTTTCCCTGTCTCTCTCTCTCTCTCTCCATCTTTCCCTGTCTCTCTCTCTCTCCATCTTTCCCTGTCTCTCTCTCTCTCCATCTTTCCCTGTCTTTCTCTTTCTCTCCCTCCGTGTTTGAGGGGCATGTCTGCCGGGTCCCACGCCGTCAAATACCCCAGCTGCGGATGGGGAGGGGAGAGGAGAACAGGGAGGGAGGGCTGCCCTCTCTCTACCCCCTCCCCAAGCCCCGCAGTTAAGAGGAGCCGGCGAAGGTGGCGTGGGAGTGGTGGGGGGGAACGGAGGGCGGGTCACTCCGGGGTCGCTGTCTCACCTGGTACAGCTTCATCAGTATCTCTGGCTGCTTCTCCTTGTGCTTGACGCAGCCGGACACCAGCTCGGTCATGATGCCCATGTGGCCCTGTGCTAAGATGTCCTCCAGGGTGGGGCAGAGCTCGTCGAACACCTTCGAGAACTGAGGACAGCCACAGAGAGAGAGAGCGGTGAGTAGGTGAGGGAGGGCCAGCTAGGGACTGATATAAGGCTGGTTAATCAACTCCCAACTCCAGTGTCAACCATACACTTCTTTAAATTCATTCCTGCGATGTGGGCGTCATTGGCCAGGCCCAGCATTTATTGCCCACCCATAATTGCCCCCTTGAGAAGGTGGTGGCTTCCTTATCCTTCTACAAGGTACAGCAGAGCGTTAGATACAGAGTAAATGTCCCTCTGCACTGTCCCCATCAAACACTCCCAGGACAGGTACAGCACGGGGTTAGATACAGAGTAAAGCTCCCTCTACACTGTCCCCATCAAACACTCCCAGGACAGGTAAGGCACAGGGTTAGATACAGAGTAAATCTCCCTCTACACTGTCCCCATCAAACACTCCCAGGACAGGTACAGCTCGGGGTTAGATACAGAGTAAAGCTCCCCCGACACTGTCCCCATCAAACACTCCCAGGACAGGTACAGCACGGGGTTAGATACAGAGTAAAGCTCCCTCTACATTGTCCCCATCAAACACTCCCAGGACAGGTACAGCATGGGATTAGATACAGAATAAAGCTCCCTCTACACTGTCCCCATCAAACACTCCTGGGACAGGTACAGCACGGGGTTAGATACAGAGTAAAGCTCCCTCTACACTGACCCGTCAAACAGTTCCATGTCAGGTACAGCACGGGGATAGATACAGAGTAAATTTCCCTCTACACTGTCCCCATCAAACACTCCCAGGACAGGTACAGCACAGGGTTAGATACAGAGTAAATTTCCCTCCACACTGTCCCCATCAAACACTCCCAGGACAGGTACAGCACGGGGTTAGATACAGAGTAAAGCGCCATCTACACTGTCCCCATCAAACACTCCCAGGACAGGTACAGCACGGGGTTAGATACAGAGTAAAGCTCCCTCTTCTGTCTGTTGGGGAGGGGATGGAGGAGGTGGGGGTGGGGAAGGTGAAAGAATTTAAACAAGGGTCGAATCCTCTCCCCCTCAATCCGGTTTCTCCATCTTGTGATTAATGTGATGCAGCGCCACCCTCTGCTGGCGGATCAATGCTACTGCGCCAGCAGAGGGGAAGCCGGGAAACGGAGCAGCCGACCTTAAAGTTAAGAGGCACGGACCTGGCGTGCCTGGTGTCATCTCTCCAACTCAGTGACTGTCACCGCACGCAGGGGGCGCCGGGCTCAAGCCAGAGCGCGTCCGATTCGCACCCCCCAACGGGCTGGGACCACCAGTGCCGGGCGGAGTGTGACCGGATCCCGGGTCTCCTCCAGCTTTGGTGGGACAGGCTTCTGACCCGGAGACAGGGATGCTCCCGGCACATGGCCGAGGTCCGCCCACGGGGGTGATGGAGCGGTGACGCCTCGGACGGTGGGGTGTGCCTTTCGGCAGCCCCCCCCCCCCACCGTCCCTGCGCCGGCTCCGCGAGCGAGCAACGCACCTGGTGCTACTCCCGCCAAAGCCCTCCTCCTCCTCCTCCTCCCTGCACACCCCCTACCCCCCACAGTCTCGGTTCCCACTCGCGTCCCGCCCTCTCCACCACCTTTGCGATGCTTCCACCTCCGTCAAATCTCCGCTCGGCCTTTCCCCATATCCGGGGTGGGGCGGGGAAACCAGCCCCAGCTCCTCCGGTGGATCGGCGTCACCGGAGCTCCTCGTTCCTTCCCTGGGTCGGCGGAAATCGTAAGCGCAACGCGAAACCCGCAGCGCCGGAAATCCTGAGATAAAATCGGGGGCGCGCTGGGAGCGCTCAGCGGGGGTCGGGCAGCAGTCCGTCGAGGGAGAGGAACCTTCCATCAAGAGCGCATGGGGGAGGCGTGCGGTAGCGGTGATGCGGGGGGAGGAGGCTTCCGGCGCGAGGGGAGGTGCTCCGCGCACCCCACCGACTCCCCAAACTCACCAGCTTCCGCGAGGCGGCAGCCGCCAGCAGCCTCTGGACCGTGAAGTTGGCGATGGGGTGGAGGGCCAGAGCCACCAGCTGCCCCCTGAAGTGAGCCTTGTACATCCTCTTGACCAGCTTCTTGCCCGACACCCGGATGACGCTCTCCAGGAGGCGGCTGCCCGTCTTGTCCTTTAGGAATATCAGCAGCGGACTGTGTTGGGGGGGGGTGGGGGAAAGAAGAGAAAAAAAAAACAGATGCTGTTCTTGTTAAGAGGCATTGTTTTTTATTTCCCCCATCACCCCCACCGGCGTTGCGTCTGGTGCCCCTCCCTGTAACGGGGGGAGGGCGGGCAAGGTGTCCTTTATGGCGGGGGTGGGGGGGGGAGATTACCTGACCACACAACCTCTCCGTTGTCGTCGAGATCGCCTACTTCTGCCTCCGACTTGGCCCCCCACCTCCCACCCCGGTCTCGGCTCATCGGCCGCTGAAGCCCTTGCCCGTCACCTCCGGACCCGTCTATTCCCAACCAGCCAACCCTCCCCCACGGCTGCTCTCCCGGCGTTCCCGCCCTCCGTAAACTTCAGTCCCTTTCCAAAACTCCGCTGCCCTCCCCACCCCCCCAACCCCCGCATGTCCCAACTCGCACCGAGTCCCGTCCCCCCACCACCCCCCAGCTCTGCTCACTGTCCTACACCAGCTCTGCTCACTGTCCTACACCAGCTCTGCTCACTGTCCTACACCAGCTCTGCTCACTGTCCTACACCAGCTCTGCTCACTGTCCTACACCAGCTCTGCTCACTGTCCTACACCAGCTCTGCTCACTGTCCTACACCAGCTCTGCTCACTGTCCTACACCAGCTCTGCTCACTGTCCTACACCAGCTCTGCTCACTGTCCTACACCAGCTCTGCTCACTGTCCTACACCCGCTCTGCTCACTGTCCTACACCAGCTCTGCTCACTGTCCTACACCAGCTCTGCTCACTGTCCTACACCAGCTCTCCTGCAAGCCAGGTGTTGTCCTCTTTTTTTCCCTCCCCAAATCCCTCCATTACCTCGCGCCACCCCACCAACCCCCTCATCTCTGACGTCTCCTCCAACCCCCACAACACACCGAAATCTCCCCCAACTCCAGCCTCTCAAGCGCCTCCTGATTTCAATAGCCCCGCCATTGAGAGAGAGAGGGAGGGGGAGGGAGGGAGAGAGAGGGAGGGAGAGAGAAAAGGGGGGGGGGAGGGAGGGAGGGAGGGACGGAGGGAGGGAGGGACGGAGGAAGGGAGAGAGACAGGGAAAGAGGGGGTGGAGTGAGGGAAAGAGAGAGAGAGGGGGGGGCAGAGGGACAGAGAGTGAGAGGGAAGGAGAGAGGGAGGGGGAGGGATGGAGGGACGGAGAGGGAGGGAGAGGGAGGGAGAGAGAGAGAGGGAGGGAGAGAGAGAGAGGGAGGGAGAGAGAGAGAGGGAGGGAGAGAGGGGGGAGTGGGAGAGGGAGAGACCGAGTGGGAGAGGGAGGGAGGGAGAGAGAGGGAGGGGGAGAGAGACAAAGGGAGAGGGAAGGAAGGAGGAAGAGGGAAGGAAGGAGGGAGAGAGAGGGTGGGAGGGTGGGGTTGGGGGTGAGAAGGATGAGAAAAGCCGGGGTGTTTACCTGCATCCCTCCGCCTTCTCCAGTGACCCCAGATATTCGACGACGGCAGCGCACAGCTCTCCAGAGACGGCCGGCAGCCTCCGGCTCAGAACCTGCAGGGCAACTTGAAACACCGGACTGGCGATGGGGTGGCTCAGGAACACTGCAGGGAGCAAACGGGGGTCGGGGTGGGTGAGAGGAAGCATTTTATTTTTAGTGGCTTGGCAGTACAGAACTCGAGGCATGTCTTGAAAAAAATTAAGAGACATTTCGTCGAAATGTTTCATCCCGCACTCATCGGGACAAACACAAGAATGGCAAATTTCAAAGGGAGCGACAATTCACACCGTGTGAGAAAAGGGATTGGTCGGCAAGTCGGCTCCGATTGGTCGGGTCGTTGCAATGGAAACCGTACTAGGCAACGATTGTGCCCCACACTTGGGTTTAATTCGAAACGGGCGTGATACCCGGGCATGTCACTTTCGCCTGCAGGGGGACGGGTCCCTGTCGTGTGAATGTATGCAGCTTCTAGCAGGGGTAAGTAAGCCACATTGTGAGCGAGACCGATAATCTCAAATCGGTCGCCAGCGCCGTTCTCGGCGCACTCGGGGTCGCTCAGCCAGTGCTGTCCAAATCGCGGAACTGCTCTACCTTTCACGTTCGTCTCCAGCAGCTTTGCCAGTTCGTGGAGCTCCTCCAAGAATCCATCGGGAACGTCAAATTCCGTAACTTTTCCGGTGTGGGGGATGTCACACTTTGACCCTGTAAGGAATCAAGGACCATTAGTGAGTGACACACAAGGGATGCCGGTGGTTTTCATCCAGAATAAGAGACGATTGAGAGTGAGTTACAGACTGGAATCTAATCGAGGGGTTCGGGTGGTTTATATATAGAATAACAGATACCCGGGAGTGAGTTACAGGCTGGAATCTAATCGAGGGGTCCGGGTGGTTTATATATAGAATAACAGATACACGGGTGTGAGTTACAGACTGGAATCTAATCGAGGGGTTCGGGTGGTTTATATTTAGAATAACAGATACCTGGGAATGAGTTACAGACAGGAATCTAATCGAGGAGTTTGGGTGGTTTATACATAGAATAACAGATACCCAGGAGTGAGTTACAGACCGGAATCTAATCGAGGGGTCCGGGTGGTTTATATATAGAATAACAGATACCCGGGAGTGAGTTACAGGCTGGAATCTAATCGAGGGGTTCGGGTGGCTTATATATAGAATAACAGATACCCGGGAGTGAGTTACAGACCGGAATCTAATCGAGGGGTTCGGGTGGTTTATATATAGAATAACAGGTACCCGGGAGTGAGTTACAGACTGGAATCTAATTGGGGGGTTTGGGTGGTTTGTATGTAGAATAACAGATACCCGGGAGTGAGTTACAGGCTGGAATCTAATCGAGGGGTTCAGGTGGTTTATATATAGAATAACAGATACCCGGGAGTGAGTTACAGGCTGGAATCTAATAGAGGGGTTCAGGTGGTTTATATATAGAATAACAGATACCCGGGCGTGAATTACAGACTGAAATCTAATCAAGGGGTTCGGGTGGTTTATATATAGAGTAACAGATACCCGGCAGTGAGTTACAGGCTGGAATGTAATCGAGGGGTTTGGGTGGTTAATGTTTGGAATAACAGATACCCGGGAGTGATTTATAGATTGGAATCTAATCGAGGGGTTCGGGTGGTTTATATATAGAATAACAGATACCCGGGAGGGAGTTACAGGCTGGAATCTAATCGAGGGGTTTGGGTGGTTTATATATAGAATAGCAGATACCTGGGAGTGAGTTACAGGCTGGAATCTAATCGAGGGGTTCGGGTGGCTTATATATAGAATAACAGATACCCGGGAGTGAGTTACAGACCGGAATCTAATCGAGGGGTTCGGGTGGTTTATATATAGAATAACAGGTACCCGGGAGTGAGTTACAGACTGGAATCTAATTGGGGGGTTTGGGTGGTTTGTATGTAGAATAACAGATACCCGGGAGTGAGTTACAGGCTGGAATCTAATCGAGGGGTTCAGGTGGTTTATATATAGAATAACAGATACCCGGGAGTGAGTTACAGGCTGGAATCTAATAGAGGGGTTCAGGTGGTTTATATATAGAATAACAGATACCCGGGCGTGAATTACAGACTGAAATCTAATCAAGGGGTTCGGGTGGTTTATATATAGAGTAACAGATACCCGGCAGTGAGTTACAGGCTGGAATGTAATCGAGGGGTTTGGGTGGTTAATGTTTGGAATAACAGATACCCGGGAGTGATTTATAGATTGGAATCTAATCGAGGGGTTCGGGTGGTTTATATATAGAATAACAGATACCCGGGAGGGAGTTACAGGCTGGAATCTAATCGAGGGGTTTGGGTGGTTTATATATAGAATAGCAGATACCTGGGAGTGAGTTACAGGCTGGAATGTAATCGAGGGGTTTGGGTGGTCAATGTTTGGAATAACAGATACCCGGGAGTGATTTATAGATTGGAATCTAATCGAGGTGTACGGGTCGTTTATATATAGAATAACAGATACCCGGGAGTGAGTGACAGACTGGAACGTAATCGAGGGGTTTGGGTGGTTAATGTTTGGAATAACAGATACCCGGGAGTGAGTTACAGGCTGGAATCTAATCAAGGGGTTCGGGTGGCTTATATATAACAGATACCCGGGAGTGAGTTACAGACTAGAATCTAATCGAGGTATTCGGGTCGTTTATATATAGAATAACAGATACCCGGGAGTGAGTTACAGACTGGAATCTAATCGAGGGGATCGGGTGGTTTATGTATAGAATAACAGGTACCCGGGAGTGATTTATAGATTGGAATCTAATCAAGGTGTTCAGGTGGTTTATATATTAGAATAACAGGTACCCGGGAGTGAGTTACGGACTGGAATCTAATTGAGGGGTTTGGGTGGTTTGTATGTAGAATAACAGATACCCGGGAGTGAATTACAGACTGGAATCTAATCGAGGGGTTCGGGTGGTTTATATATCGCATAACAGATACCCGGGAGTGAGTTACAGGCTGGAATCTAATCGAGGGGTTCGGGTGGTTTATATATAGAATAACAGATACCCGGGAGTGAGTTACAGACTGGAATCTAATCGAGGGGTTCGGCTGGTTTATATATAGAATAACAGATACCCGGGAGTGAGTTACAGACTGGAATCTAATCGAGGGGTTCGGGTGGTTTATATATAGAATAACAGATACCCGGGAGTGAGTTACAGACTGGAATCTAATCGAGGGGTTCGGCTGGTTTATATATAGAATAACAGATACCCGGGAGTGAGTTACAGACTGGAATCTAATCGAGGGGTTCGGGTGGTTTATATATAGAATAACAGATACCCGGGAGTGAGTTACAGACTGGAATCTAATCGAGGGGTTCGGCTGGTTTATATATAGAATAACAGATACCCGGGAGTGAGTTACAGACTGGAATCTAATCGAGGGGTTCGGCTGGTTTATATATAGAATAACAGATACCCGGGAGTGAGTTACAGACTGGAATCTAATCGAGGGGTTCGGGTGGTTTATATATAGAATAACAGATACCCGGGAGTGAGTTACAGACTGGAATCTAATCGAGGGGTTCGGGCTGGTTTATATATAGAATAACAGATACCCGGGAGTGAGTTACAGACTGGACTTTAATGTATCAGTTAAGGCTTGGTCAGTATTTATGAAGTAATAGATACCGGGATTGAGTGTCATGACTCACCCACGCTTTAATGGGGCGTGTTCACTTATCATTATTTCCACAATCTTAACATTGCCATTGTGCTGGCTCATCGGCCGCTGAAGCCCTCACCCGCCCCTTCGTCACCTCCGGACTCGAGTATTCCCAACCCATCCCCCCCCCCCCCACAATGGCTCCCGGTCCAGCAAAACATCTCGGTTAACAAACTCTCACCCTTGTTTTCACATCCCTCCACGGCGTCACACCCACCCCCTGCCCTGCCTGTCTTCGGAATCTCCGGCACGCACCCCCACAGCCCTCTGGGGTCTCCACTCTCCTCCAATTCCGGCCCCTCGCCCCCACACCCGCCAATTTTAACCGCTCCCCCGTTGGCCTCCAGCTGCCTGGGCCCTGGAATGACCCCCCCCAAAACCCCTCCTCTCCTTTCACGCGCTCCTCCAAACCGACCCCCTTGTGGCCGAACCTGGACCAGCATGTCCTTACGCGGCCTGGTGTGGTGTTTTAACCCAGACCTGCTCCAGCTGAACCTTTCAGCTCGATGGACCTTTGGC
>NW_024470932.1:0-17500 GCF_017639515.1 Carcharodon carcharias
GACCCTCTGACAGTGGCAGCACTCCCTCAGTACGGACCCTCTGACAGTGCAGCACTCCCTCAGTAATGACCCTCCGATGGTGCAGCACTCCCGTGGGAGTACTGACCCCCTGACACTGCAGCGCTCCATCAATACTGAAACCTCTGACAGTGCAGGACTCCCTCAGTACTGACCCTCTGACAGTGCAGCACTCCCTCAGTACTGACCCTCAGACAGTGCAGCACTCCCTCAGTACTGACCCTCTGACAGTGCAGCACTCCCTCAGTACTGGCCCTCTGACAGTGCAGCACTCCCTCAGTACTGACCCTCAGACAGTGCAGCACTCCCTCAGTACTGACCCTCTGACAGTGCGGCACTCCCTCAGTACTGACCCTCTGACAGGGCAGCACTCCCTCAGCACTGACCCTCTGACAGGGCAGCACTCCCTCAGTACTGAACCTCTGACAGTGCAGCACTCCCTCAGTACTGACCCTCCGACAGTGCGGCACTCACTCAGTACTGACCCTCTGACAGGGCAGCACTCCCTCAGTACTGACCCTCCGACAGTGCGGAACTCCCTCAGTACTGACCCTCTGACAGTGCAGCACTCCCTCAGTACTGACCCTCTGACAGTGCAGCACTCCCTCAGTACTGAGCCTCTGACAGTGCAGCACTCCCTCAGTACTGACCCTCTGACAGTGCAGCACTCCCTCAGTACTGACCCTCCGACAGTGCGGCACTCCCTCAGTACTGATCCTCTGACAGTGCAGCATTCCCTCAGAACTGACCCTCCGACAGTGCGGCACTCCCTCAGTACTGACCCTCTGACAGTGCAGCACTCCCTCAGTACTGACCCTCTGACAGTGCAGCACTCCCTCAGTACTGACCCTCCGATGGTGCAGCACTCCCTCAGTACTGACCCACTGACAGTGCAGCGCTCCCTCAGTACTGACCCTCTGACAGTGCAGGACTCCCTCAGTACTGACCCTCTGACAGTGCAGCACTCCCTCAGTACTGACCCTCAGACAGTGCAGCACTCCCTCAGTACTGACCCTCTGACAGTGCAGCACTCCCTCAGTACTGACCCTCTGACAGTGCAGCACTCCCTCAGTACTGACCCTCAGACAGTGCAGCACTCCCTCAGTACTGACCCTCTGACAGTGCGGCACTCCCTCAGTACTGATCCTCCGAAAGTGCGGCACTCCCTCAGTACTGACCCTCTGACAGTGCAGCACTCCCTCAGTACTGACCCTCCGACAGTGCGGAACTCCCTCAGTACTGACCCTCTGACAGTGCAGCACTCCCGCAGTACTGACCCTCTGACAGTGCAGCACTCCCTAAGTACTGACCCTCTGACAGTGCAGCACTCCCTCAGTACTGACCCTCTGACAGTGCAGCACTCCCTCTTTTATGACCCTCTGACAGTGCAGCACTCCCTCAGTACTGACCCTCTGACAGTGCAGCACTCCCTCAGTACTGACCCTCAGACAGTGCAGCACTCCCTCAGTACTGACCCTCTGACAGTGCGGCACTCCCTCATTACTGATCCTCCGACAGTGCGGCACTCCCTCAGTACTGAGCCTCTGACAGTGCAGCACTCCCTCAGTACTGACCTTCCGACAGTGCGGCACTCCCTCAGTACTGACCCTCTGACAGTTGCAGCACTCCCTCAGTACTGACCCTCTGACAGTGCAGCACTCCCTCAGTACTGACCCTCTGACAGTGCAGCACTCCCTCAGTACTGACCCTCTGACAGTGCAGCACTCCCTCAGTACTGACCCTCTGACAGTGCAGCACTCCCTCAGTATTGACCCTCCGACAGTGCGGCACTCCCTCAGTACTGACCCTCAGACAGTGCAGCACTCCCTCAGTACTGACCCTCTGACAGTGCAGCACTCCCTCAGTACTGACCCTCTGACAGTGCAGCACTCCCTCAGTACTGACCCTCTGACAGTGCAGCACTCCCTCAGTACTGACCACCGGATAGTGCAGCACTCCCTCAGTACTGACCCCCAGACAGTGCAGCACTCCCTCAGTACTGACCCTCTGACAGTGCAGCACTCCCTCAGTACTGACCCTCTGACAGTGCAGCACTCCCTCAGTACTGACCCTCAGACAGTTCAGCACTCCCTCAGTACTGACCCTCTGACAGTGCGGCACTCCCTCAGTACTGATCCTCCGACAGTGCGGCACTCCCTCAGTACTGACCCTCTGACAGTGCAGCACTCCCTCAGTACTGACCCCCAGACAGTGCAGCACTCCCTCAGTACTGACCCTCTGACAGTGCGGCACTCCCTCAGTACTGATCCTCCGACAGTGCAGCACTCCCTCAGTACTGACACTCTGACAGTGCAGCACTCCCTCAGTACTCACCCTCCGACAGTGCGGAACTCCTTCAGTACTGACCCTCTGACAGTGCAGCACTCCCTCAGTACTGAACTTCCGACAGTGCGTCACTCCCTCAGTACTGACCCTCTGACAGTGCAGCACTCCCTCAGTACTGACCCTCTGACAGTGCAGCACTCCCTCAGTACTGACCCTCTGACAGTGCAGCACTCCCTCAGTACTGACCCTCTGACAGTGCAGCACTCCCTCAGTACTGACCCTCAGACAGTGCAGCACTCCCTCAGTACTGACCCTCTGACAGTGCGGCACTCCCTCAGTACTGATCCTCCGAAAGTGCGGCACTCCCTCAGTACTGACCCTCTGACAGTGCAGCACTCCCTCAGTACTGACCCCCAGACAGTGCAGCACTCCCTCAGTACTGACCCTCTGACAGTGCAGCACTCCCTCAGTACTGACCCTCTGACAGTGCAGCACTCCATCAGTACTGACCCTCAGACAGTGCAGCACTCCCTCAGTAGTGACCCTCTGACAGTGCGGCACTCCCTCAGTACTGATCCTCCGACAGTGCGGCACTCCCTCAGTACTGACCCTCTCACAGTGCAGCACTCCCTCAGTACTGACCCTCCGACAGTGCGGAACTCCTTCAGTACTGACCCTCTGACAGTGCAGCACTCCCTCAGTACTGACCCTCCGACAGTGCGGCACTCCCTCAGTACTGATCATCTGACAGTGCAGCATTCCCTCAGTACTGACCCTCCGACAGTGCGGCACTCCCTCAGTACTGACCCTCTGACAGTGCAGCACTCCCTCAGTACTGACCCTCTGACAGTGCAGCACTCCCTCAGTACTGACCCTCCGATGGTGCAGCACTCCCTCAGTACTGACCCACTGACAGTGCAGCGCTCCCTCAGTACAGACCCTCTGACAGTGCAGGACTCCCTCAGTACTGACCCTCTGACAGTGCAGCACTCCCTCAGTACTGACCCTCAGACAGTGCAGCACTCCCTCAGTACTGACCCTCTGACAGTGCAGCACTCCCTCAGTACTGACCCTCTGACAGTGCAGCACTCCCTCATTACAGATCCTCCGACAGTGCGGCACTCCCTCAGTACTGACCCTCTGACAGTGCAGCACTCCCTCAGTACTGACCTTCCGACAGTGCAGCACTCCCTCAGTACTGACCCTCTGACAGTGCAGCACTCCCTCAGTACTGACCCTCTGACAGTGCAGCACTCCCTCAGTACTGACCCTCTGACAGTGCGGCACTCCCTCAGTACTGAGCCTCTGACAGTGCAGCACTCCCTCAGTACTGACCCTCTGACAGTGCAGCACTCCCTCAGTATTGACCCTCCGACAGTGCGGCACTCCCTCAGTACTGACCCTCAGACAGTGCAGCACTCCCTCAGTACTGACCCTCTGACAGTGCAGCACTCCCTCAGTACTGACCCTCTGACAGTGCAGCACTCCCTCAGTACTGACCCTCTGACAGTGCAGCACTCCCTCAGTACTGACCCTCTGACAGTGCAGCACTCCCTCAGTACTGACCCTCTGACAGTGCAGCACTCCCTCAGTACTGACCCTCAGACAGTGCAGCACTCCCTCAGTACTGACCCTCTGACAGTGCGGCACTCCCTCATTACTGATCCTCCGACAGTGCAGCACTCCCTCAGTACTGACCCTCCGACAGTGCAGCACTCCCTCAGTACTGACCCTCTGACATTGCGTCACTCCCTCAGTACTGACCCTCCGACAGTGCAGCAATCCCTCAGTACTGACCCTCCGACAGTGCGGCACACCTTCAGTACCGACCCTCTGACAGTGCAGCACCCCCTCATTACTGACCCTCTGACAGTGCGGCATTCCCTCAGTACTGACCCTCTGACAGTGCAGAACTCCCTCAGTACTGACCCTCTGACAGGCAGCACTCCCTCAGTACTGACTCTCTGACAGTGCAGCACTCCCTCAGTACTGACCCTCTGACAGTGCAGCACCCTCAGCACTGACCCTCAGACAGTACAACACTCCCTCAGTACTGACCCTCTGACAGTGCAGCACTCCCTCAGTACTGACCCTCTGACAGTGCAGCACTCCCTCAGTACTGACCCTCTGACAGTGCAGCACTCCCTCAGTACTGACCCTCTGACAGTGCAGCACTCCCTCAGTACTGACCCTCAGACAGTGCAGCACTCCCTCAGTACTGACCCTCTGACAGTGCGGCACTCCCTCATTACTGACCCTCTGACAGTGCAGCACTCCCTCAGTACTGACCCTCTGACAGTTCAGCACTCCCTCAGTACTGACTCTCCGACAGTGCGGCACTCCCTCAGTACTGACCCTCTGACAGTGCAGCACTCCCTCAGTACTGACCCTCTGACAGTGCAGCACTCCCTCAGCACTGACCCTCAGACAGTTCAGCATTCCCTCAGTACTGACCCTCCGACAGTGCAGCACTCCCTCAATACTGGCACAAGGGGGGAGTGTCGGCCTGGATTGTGGGGCTCAAATCCTAGAGTATATACATCTCCCTCCAACAGTGCAGCAATCCCTCAGTACTGACCCTCTGACAGTGCAGCTCTCCCTCAACACTGACCCTCTGACAGTGCAGCACTCCCTCAGTACTGACCCTCTGAAAGTGCAGCACTCCCTCAGTACTGACCCTCTGACAGTGCAGCACTCCCTCAGTATTGACCCTCCGACAGTGCGGCACTCCCTCAGTACTGACCCTCAGACAGTGCAGCACTCCCTCAGTACTGACCCTCTGACAGTGCAGCACTCCCTCAGTACTGACCCTCAGACAGTGCAGCACTCCCTCAGGGCTGACCCTCTGACAGTGCGGCACTCCCTCATTACTGATCCTCCGACAGTGCGGCACTCCCTCAGTACTGACCCTCTGACAGTGCAGCACTCCCTCAGTACTGACCTTCCGACAGTGCGGCACTCCCTCAGTACTGTCCCACTGACAGTGCAGCACTCCCTCAGTACTGACCCTCTGACAGTGCAGCACTCCCTCAGTACTGACCCTCTGACAGTGCAGCACTCCCTGAGTACTGACCCTCTGACAGTGCAGCACTCCCTCAGTACTGACCCTCTGACAGTGCAGCACTCCCTCAGCACTGACCCTCAGACAGTGCAGCATTCCCTCAGTACTGACCCTCCGACAGTGCAGCACTCCCTCAGTACTGACCCTCTGACATTGCGTCACTCCCTCAGTACTGACCCTCCGACAGTGCAGCAATCCCTCAGTACAGACCCTTTGACAGTGCAGCACTCCCTCAGTACTGACCCTCTGACAGTGCGGCACACCTTCAGTACCGACCCTCTGACAGTGCAGCACCCCCTCATTACTGACCCTCTGACAGTGCGGCATTCCCTCAGTACTGACCCTCTGACAGTGCAGCACTCCCTCAGTACTGACCCTCTGACAGGCAGCACTCCCTCAGTACTGACTCTCTGACAGTGCAGCACTCCCTCAGTACTGACCCTCTGACAGTGCAGCACCCTCAGCACTGACCCTCAGACAGTACAACACACCCTCAGTACTGACCCTCTGACAGTGCAGCACTCCCTCAGTACTGACCCTCTGACAGTGCAGCACTCCCTCAGTACTGACCCTCTGACAGTGCAGCACTCCCTCAGTACTGACCCTCTGACAGTGCAGCACTCCCTCAGTACTGACCCTCAGACAGTGCAGCACTCCCTCAGTACTGACCCTCTGACAGTGCGGCACTCCCTCATTACTGACCCTCTGACAGTGCAGCACTCCCTCAGTACTGACCCTCTGACAGTTCAGCACTCCCTCAGTACTGACTCTCCGACAGTGCGGCACTCCCTCAGTACTGACCCTCTGACAGTGCAGCACTCCCTCAGTACTGACCCTCTGACAGTGCAGCACTCCCTCAGCACTGACCCTCAGACAGTTCAGCATTCCCTCAGTACTGACCCTCCGACAGTGCAGCACTCCCTCAATACTGGCACAAGGGGGGGAGTGTCGGCCTGGATTGTGGGGCTCAAATCCTAGAGTATATACATCTCCCTCCAACAGTGCAGCAATCCCTCAGTACTGACCCTCTGACAGTGCAGCTCTCCCTCAACACTGACCCTCTGACAGTGCAGCACTCCCTCAGTACTGACCCTCTGACAGGCAGCACTCCCTCAGTACTGACTCTCTGACAGTGCAGCACTCCCTCAGTACTGACCCTCTGACAGTGCAGCACCCTCAGCACTGACCCTCAGACAGTACAACACTCCCTCAGTACTGACCCTCTGACAGTGCAGCACTCCCTCAGTATTGACCCTCTGACAGTGCAGCACTCCCTCAGTACTGACCCTCTGACAGTGCAGCACTCCCTCAGTACTGACCCTCAGACAGTGCAGCACTCCCTCAGTACTGACCCTCCGACAGTGCAGCACTCCCTCAATACTGGCACAAGGGGTGAGTGTCGGCCTGGATTGTGGGGCTCAAATCCTAGAGTATATACATCTCCCTCCAACAGTGCAGCAATCCCTCAGTACTGACCCTCTGACAGTGCAGCTCTCCCTCAACACTGACCCTCTGACAGTGCAGCACTCCCTCATTACTGACCCTCTGACAGTGCATCACTCCCTCAGTACTGACCCTCTGACAGTGCAGCACTCCCTCAGTACTGACCCTCTGACAGTGCGGCACTCCCTCAGTACTGACCCTCTGACAGTGCAGCACTCCCTCAGTACTGACACTCTGACAGTGCAGCACTCCCTCAGTACTGACCCTCTGACATTGCGGCACTCCCTCAGCACTGACTCTCTGAGAGTGCAGCACTCCCTCAGTACTGACCCTCTGACAATGCGGCACTCCCTCATTACTGATCCTCCGACAGTGCGGCACTCCCTCAGTACTGACCCTCTAACAGTGCAGCACTTCCTCAGTACTGACCTTCCGACAGTGCGGCACTCCCTCAGTACTGACCCTCTGACAGTGCAGCACTCCCTCAGTACTGACCCTCTGACAGTGCAGCACTCCCTCAGTACTGACCCTCTGACAGTGCAGCACTCCCTGAGTACTGACCCTCTGACAGTGCAGCACTCCCTCAGTACTGACCCTCTGACAGTGCAGCACTCCCTCAGTACTGACCCTCCGACAGTGCAGCACTCCCTCAATACTGGCACCAGGGGGGAGTGTCGGCCTGGATTGTGGGGCTCAAATCTTAGAGTATATACATCTCCCTCCAACAGTGCAGCAATCCCTCAGTACTGACCCTCTGACAGTGCAGCTCTCCCTCAACACTGACCCTCTGACAGTGCAGCACTACCTCATTACTGACCCTCTGACAGTGCAGCACTCCCTCAGTACTGACCCTCCGACAGTGCAGCACTCCCTCAGTACTGACCCTCTGACATTGCGGCACTCCCTCAGTACTGACCCTCTGACAGTGCAGCAATCCCTCAGTACTGACCCTTTGACAGTGCAGCACTCCCTCAGTACTGACCCTCTGACAGTGCGGCACTCCCTCAGTACTGACCCTCCGACAGTGCGGCACACCTTCAGTACCGACCCTCTGACAGTGCAGCACCCCCTCAGTACTGACCCTCTGACAGTGCGGCATTCCCTCAGTACTGACCCTCTGACAGTGCAGCACTCCCTCAGTACTGACCCTCTGACAGTGCAGCACTCCCTCAGTACTGACCCTCTGACAGGCAGCACTCCCTCAGTACTGACTCTCTGACAGTGCAGCACTCCCTCAGTACTGACCCTCTGACAGTGCAGCACCCTCAGCACTGACCCTCAGACAGTACAACACTCCCTCAGTACTGCCCCTCTGACAGTGCAGCACTCCCTCAGTACTGACCCTCTGACAGTGCAGCACTCCCTCAGTACTGACCCTCTGACAGTGCAGCACTCCCTCAGTACTGACCCTCTGACAGTGCAGCACTCCCTCAGTACTGACCCTCAGACAGTGCAGCACTCCCTCAGTACTGACCCTCTGACAGTGCGGCACTCCCTCATTACTGACCCTCTGACAGTGCAGCACTCCCTCAGTACTGACCCTCTGACAGTTCAGCACTCCCTCAGTACTGACCCTCCGACAGTGCGGCACTCCCTCAGTACTGACCCTCTGACAGTGCAGCACTCCCTCAGTACTGACCCTCTGACAGTGCAGCACTCCCTCAGCACTGACCCTCAGACAGTTCAGCATTCCCTCAGTACTGACCCTCCGACAGTGCAGCACTCCCTCAGCACTGACCCTCCGACAGTGCAGCACTCCCTCAGCACTGACCCTCCGACAGTGCAGCACTCCCTCAATACTGGCACCAGGGGGGAGTGTCGGCCTGGATTGTGGGGCTCAAATCCTAGAGTATGTACATCTCCCTCCAACAGTGCAGCAATCCCTCAGTACTGACCCTCTGACAGTGCAGCTCTCCCTCAACACTGACCCTCTGACAGTGCAGCACTCCCTCAGTACTGACCGTCTGACAGTGCAGCACTCCCTCAGTACTGACCCTCTGACAGGCAGCACTCCCTCAGTACTGACTCTCTGACAGTGCAGCACTCCCTCAGTACTGACCCTTTGACAGTGCAGCACCCTCAGCACTGACCCTCAGACAGTACAACACTCCCTCAGTACTGACCCTCTGACAGTGCAGCACTCCCTCAGTATTGACCCTCTGACAGTGCAGCACTCCCTCAGTACTGACCCTCTGACAGTGCAGCACTCCCTCAGTACTGACCCTCTGACAGTGCAGCACTCCCTCAGTACTGACCCTCAGACAGTGCAGCACTCCCTCAGTACTGACCCTCCGACAGTGCAGCACTCCCTCAATACTGGCACAAGGGGGGAGTGTCGGCCTGGATTGTGGGGCTCAAATCCTAGAGTATATACATCTCCCTCCAACAGTGCAGCAATCCCTCAGTACTGACCCTCTGACAGTGCAGCTCTCCCTCAACACTGACCCTCTGACAGTGCAGCACTCCGTCATAACTGACCCTCTGACAGTGCAGCACTCCCTCAGTACTGACCCTCTGACAGTGCAGCACTCCCTCAGTACTGACCCTCTGACAGTGCGGCACTCCCTCAGTACTGACCCTCTGACAGTGCAGCACTCCCTCAGTACTGACACTCTGACAGTGCAGCACTCCCTCAGTACTGACCCTCTGACATTGCGGCACTCCCTCAGCACTGACTCTCTGACAGTGCGGCACTCCCTCAGTACTGACCCTCTGACAGTGCGGCACTCCCTCAGTACTGGCCCTCTGACAGTGCGGCACTCCCTCAGCATTGACCCTCTGACAGTGCAGCACTCCCTCAGTACTGACCCTCCGACAGTGCGGCACTCCCTCAGTACTGACCCTCTGACAGTGCAGCATTCCCTCAGTACTGACCCTCTGACAGTGCAGCACTCCCTCAGTACTGACCCTCTGACAGTGCAGCACTCCCTCAGTACTGACCCTCGGACAGTGCGGCACTCCCTCAGTACTGACCCTCTGACAGTGCAGCACTCCCTCAGTACTGACCCTCTGACAGTGCAGCACTCCCTCAGCACTGACCCTCAGACAGTTCAGCATTCCCTCAGTACTGACCCTCCGACAGTGCAGCACTCCCTCAATACTGGCACCAGGGGGGAGTGTCGGCCTGGATTGTGGGGCTCAAATCCTAGAGTATATACATCTCCCTCCAACAGTGCAGCAATCGCTCAGTACTGACCCTCTGACCGTGCAGCTCTCCCTCAACACTGACCCTCTGACAGTGCAGCACTCCCTCATTACTGACCCTCTGACAGTGCAGCACTCCCTCAGTACTGACCCTCTGACAGGCAGAACTCCCTCAGTACTGACTCTCTGACAGTGCAGCACTCCCTCAGTACTGACCCTCTGACAGTGCAGCACCCTCAGCACTGACCCTCAGACAGTACAACACTCCCTCAGTACTGACCCTCTGACAGTGCAGCACTCCCTCAGTATTGACCCTCTGACAGTGCAGCACTCCCTCAGTACTGACCCTCTGACAGTGCAGCACTCCCTCAGTACTGACCCTCTGACAGTGCAGCACTCCCTCAGTACTGACCCTCAGACAGTGCAGCACTCCCTCAGTACTGACCCTCCGACAGTGCAGCACTCCCTCAGTACTGACCCTCTGACAGTGCAGCTCTCCCTCAACACTGACCCTCTGACAGTGCAGCACTCCCTCATTACTGACCCTCTGACAGTGCATCACTCCCTCAGTACTGACACTCTGACAGTGCAGCACTCCCTCAGTACTGACCCTCTGACATTGCGGCACTCCCTCAGCACTGACTCTCTGACAGTGCGGCACTCCCTCAGCATTGACCCTCTGACAGTGCAGCACTCCCTCAGTACTGACCCTCCGACAGTGCGGCACTCCCTCAGTACTGACCCTCTGACAGTGCAGCATTCCCTCAGTACTGACCCTCTGACAGTGCAGCACTCCCTCAGTACTGAACCTCTGACAGTGCAGCACTCCCTCAGTACTGACCCTCCGACAGTGCGGCACTCCCTCAGTACTGACCCTCTGACAGTGCAGCACTCCCTCAGTACTGACCCTCTGACAGTGCAGCACTCCCTCAGCACTGACCCTCAGACAGTTCAGCATTCCCTCAGTACTGACCCTCCGACAGTGCAGCACTCCCTCAATACTGGCACCAGGGGGGAGTGTCGGCCTGGATTGTGGGGCTCAAATCCTAGAGTATATACATCTCCCTCCAACAGTGCAGCAATCCCTCAGTACTGACCCTCTGACAGTGCAGCTCTCCCTCAGTACTGACCCTCTGACAGTGCAGCACTCCCTCAGTATTGACCCTCTGACAGTGCAGCACTCCCTCAGTACTGACCCTCTGACAGTGCAGCACTCCCTCAGTACTGACCCTCAGACAGTGCAGCACTCCCTCAGTACTGACCCTCAGACAGTGCAGCACTCCCTCAGTACTGACCCTCCGACAGTGCAGCACTCCCTCAATACTGGCACAAGGGGGGAGTGTCGGCCTGGATTGTGGGGCTCAAATCCTAGAGTATATACATCTCCCTCCAACAGTGCAGCAATCCCTCAGTACTGACCCTCGGACAGTGCAGCTCTCCCTCAACACTGACCCTCTGACAGTGCAGCACTCCCTCATTACTGACCCTCTGACAGTGCAGCACTCCCTCAGTACTGACCCTCTGACAGTGCAGCTCTCCCTCAACACTGACCCTCTGACAGTGCAGCACTCCCTCATTACTGACCCTCTGACAGTGCAGCACTCCCTCAGTACTGACACTCTGACAGTGCAGCACTCCCTCAGTACTGACCCTCTGACATTGCGGCACTCCCTCAGCACTGACTCTCTGACAGTGGGGCACTCCCTCAGCATTGACCCTCTGACAGTGCAGCACTCCCTCAGTACTGACCCTCCGACAGTGCGGCACTCCCTCAGTACTGACCCTCTGACAGTGCAGCATTCCCTCAGTACTGACCCTCTGACAGTGCAGCACTCCCTCAATACTGACCCTCTGACAGTGCAGCACTCCCTCAGTACTGACCCTCTGACAGTGCAGCACTCCCTCAGCACTGACCCTCAGACAGTTCAGCATTCCCTCAGTACTGACCCTCCGACAGTGCAGCACTCCCTCAATACTGGCACCAGGGGGGAGTGTCGGCCTGGATTGTGGGGCTCAAATCCTAGAGTATATACATCTCCCTCCAACAGTGCAGCAATCCCTCAGTACTGACCCTCTGACAGTGCAGCTCTCCCTCAGTACTGACCCTCTGACAGTGCAGCACTCCCTCAGTATTGACCCTCTGACAGTGCAGCACTCCCTCAGTACTGACCCTCAGACAGTGCAGCACTCCCTCAGTACTGACCCTCCGACAGTGCAGCACTCCCTCAATACTGGCACAAGGGGGGAGTGTCGGCCTGGATTGTGGGGCTCAAATCCTAGAGTATATACATCTCCCTCCAACAGTGCAGCAATCCCTCAGTACTGACCCTCTGACAGTGCAGCTCTCCCTCAACACTGACCCTCTGACAGTGCAGCACTCCCTCATTACTGACCCTCTGACAGTGCAGCACTCCCTCAGTACTGACCCTCTGACAGTGCAGCTCTCCCTCAACACTGACCCTCTGACAGTGCAGCAATCCCTCATTACTGACCCTCTGACAGTGCAGCACTCCCTCAGTACTGACACTCTGACAGTGCAGCACTCCCTCAGTACTGAACCTCTGACATTGCGGCACTCCCTCAGCACTGACTCTCTGACAGTGCGGCACTCCCTCAGCATTGACCCTCTGACAGTGCAGCACTCCCTCAGTACTGACCCTCCGACAGTGCGGCACTCCCTCAGTACTGACCCTCTGACAGTGCAGCATTCCCTCAGTACTGACCCTCTGACAGTGCAGCACTCCCTCAGTACTGACCCTCTGACAGTGCAGCACTCCCTCAGTACTGACCCTCCGACAGTGCGGCACTCCCTCAGTACTGACCCTCTGACAGTGCAGCACTCCCTCAGTACTGACCCTCTGACAGTGCAGCACTCCCTCAGTACTGACCCTCTGACAGTGCAGCACTCCCTCAGTACTGACCCTCCGACAGTGCTGCACTCCCTCAGTACTGACCCTCTGACAGTGCAGCACTCCCTCAGCACTGACCCTCAGACAGTTCAGCATTCCCTCAGTACTGACCCTCCGACAGTGCAGCACTCCCTCAATACTGGCACCAGGGGGGAGTGTCGGCCTGGATTGTGGGGCTCAAATCCTAGAGTATATACATCTCCCTCCAACAGTGCAGCAATCCCTCAGTACTGACCCTCTGACAGTGCAGCTCTCCCTCAACACTGACCCTCTGACAGTGCAGCACTCCCTCAGTACTGACCCTCTGACAGTGCAGCACTCCCTCAGTACTGACCCTCTGACAGGCAGAACTCCCTCAGTACTGACTCTCTGACAGTGCAGCACTCCCTCAGTACTGACCCTCTGACAGTGCAGCACCCTCAGCACTGACCCTCAGACAGTACAACACTCCCTCAGTACTGACCCTCTGACAGTGCAGCACTCCCTCAGTATTGACCCACTGACAGTGCAGCACTCCCTCAGTACTGACCCTCTGACAGTGCAGCACTCCCTCAGTACTGACCCTCTGACAGTGCAGCACTCCCTCAGTACTGACCCTCCGACAGTGCAGCACTCCCTCAATACTGGCACCAGGGGGAGTGTCGGCCTGGATTGTGGGGCTCAAATCCAAGAGTATATACATCTCCCTCCAACAGTGCAGCAATCCCTCAGTACTGACCCTCTGACAGTGCAGCTCTCCCTCAACATTGACCCTCTGACAGTGCAGCACTCCCTCATTACTGACCCTCTGACAGTGCAGCACTCCCTCAGTACTGACCCTCCGACAGTGCAGCATTCCCTCAGTACTGACCCTCTGACAGTGCGGCACTCCCTCAGTACTGACCCTCCGACAGTGCAGCAATCCCTCAGTACTGACCCTTTGACAGTGCAGCACTCCCTCAGTACTGACCCTCTGACAGTGCGGCACTCCCTCAGTACTGACCCTCCGACAGTGCGGCACACCTTCAGTACCGACCCTCTGACAGTGCAGCACCCCCTCAGTACTGACCCTCTGACAGTGCGGCATTCCCTCAGTACTGACCCTCTGACAGTGCAGCACTCCCTCAGTACTGACCCTCTGACAGTGCAGCACTCCTCAGTACTGACCCTCTGACAGGCAGCACTCCCTCAGTACTGACTCTCTGACAGTGCAGCACTCCCTCAGTACTGACCCTCTGACAGTGCAGCACCCTCAGCACTGACCCTCAGACAGTACAACACTCCCTCAGTACTGACCCTCTGACAGTGCAGCACCCCCTCATTACTGACACTCTGACAGTGCAGCACCCTCAGCACTGACCCTCAGACAGTACAACACTCCCTCAGCACTGACTCTCTGACAGTGCGGCACTCCCTCAGCATTGACGCTCTGACAGTGCAGCACTCCCTCAGTACTGACCCTCTGACAGTGCGGCACTCCTTCAGTACTGACCCTCTGCCAGTGCAGCATTCCCTCAGTACTGACCCTCTGACAGTGCAGCACTCCCTCAGTACTGACCCTCTGACAGTGCAGCACTCCCTCAGTACTGACCCTCTGACAGTGCAGCACTCCCTCAGTACTGACCCTCTGACAGTGCAGCACTTCCTCAGTACTGACCCTCAGACAGTGCAGCACTCCCTCAGTACTGACCCTCTGACAGTGCGGCACTCCCTCATTACTGATCCTCCGACAGTGCGGCACTCCCCCGGTACTGACCCTATGACAGTGCAGCACTCCCTCAGTACTGACCCTCCGACAGTGCGGCACTCCCTCAGTACTGACCCTCTGACAGTGCAGCACTCCCTCAGTACTGACCCTCTGACAGTGCAGCACTCCCTCAGTACTGACCCTCCGACAGTGCAGCACTCCCTCAATACTGGCACCAGGGGGGAGTGTCAGCCTGGATTGTGGGGCTCAAATCCTAGATTATATACATCTCCCTCCAACAGTGCAGCAATCCCTCAGTACTGACCCTCTGACAGGCAGCACTCCCTCAGTACTGACTCTCTGACAGTGCAGCACTCCCTCAGTACTGACCCTCTGACAGTGCGGCACTCCCTCAGTACTGACCCTCTGACAGTGCAGCACTCCCTCAGTACTGACCCTCTGACAGGCAGCACTCCCTCAGTACTGACTTTCTGACAGTGCAGCACTCCCTCAGTACTGACCCTCTGACAGTGCGGCACTCCCTCAGTACTGACCCTCTGACAGTGCAGCACTCCCTCAGCACTGACCCTCTGACAGTGCGACACTCCCTCAGCATTGACCCTCTGACAGTGCAGCACTCCGGGATTGGAGGTAGCGGGGATATTTACTGTGGAATTCTCACCGGGAGGGGTTGTCGGTCCGTTTGGACACATCCCACAGTGTGTGAGCTGGTTGGTGCCGATATTCACACCTTTTAGGATGAGCAGATCCATTCTGGCGATTGAATTAACAGGGACAGTTTCACAGGTGATGTTGAGCCACAGGGCACTCGGTGTGAGTGCAGGAACACTCACAAAGCACGTGTGACTTCACCCACCCCCCTACCCATCACCCTGCTTTACCCCCTGCACTCCAGTCCCCAGGGATGAGCTTCCTGTGTGTACAGCACAGAGCGTCTCCGAGTGACAACACTGGGAGCACCGTGCACAGTTCCGGTCTCCATATCCTTCGGTTAGACCACACTCGGAGCACCGTGCACAGTTCCGGTCTCCGTAACCCCCTCGGTTAGACCACACTGGGAGCACCATGCACAGTTCCGGTCTCTGTATCCCTCGGTTAGACCACACTCGGAGCACCGTGCACAGTTCCGGTCTCTGTATCCCTCGGTTAGACCACACTGGGAGCACCGTGCACAGTTCCGGTCTCTGTATCCCTCGGTTAGACCACACTGGGAGCACCGTGCACAGTTCCGGTCTCCGTATCCCTCGGTTAGACCACACTGGGAGCACCGTGCACAGTTCCGGTCTCCGTATCCCTCAGCTAGACCACACTCGGAGCACCGTGCACAGTTCCGGTTTCGAATAATGGAGTTACTTTCGCTATCTTACAATCGAATGGGGTTGTTCCCGAATCTAGGGAATTTTGGGAAAGTAAAACCTTTGCATCGACTGTCTCAGGAGCCACTTCTGTTCAGACCCTAGGACAAAGTCCATCAGGACCCAGGGACTGGTCACCTTCGATCATAAATAACTCTGTCCGTACCCTTTCCCTGGCAATTGTAAATGATTTAAGTTCCTCCCTCCCTTTCACCTCCAGATTCACGGTTATTTCTGGGATGATGTTCCTATCCTCTACAGTGAAAACCAATGGAAAAGATCCATCCATTTCATCCACCATTTCCCATAGTTCATTATTAATCCATGTCCAAATGCAGCAAGACCTGGACAATATCCAGGCTCAGGGCTGACAAGCGGTGAGTAACATTCACCCCACACAAGTGTCAGGCAATGACCATCTCCAACAAGAGAGAATCCAACCATCGCCCCCTTGACATTCAATGAAATTACCATCACTGAATCCCCCACTATCAACATCCTGGGGGTTACCATTGACCAGAAACTGAACTGGCACCAGCCCTATAAATACTGTGGCTACAGGAGCAGGTCAGAGGCTGGGAATCCTGCGGAGAGTCACTCACCTCCTGACTCCCCCCCAAGCCAGTCCACCATCTACAAGGCACAAGTCAGGAGTGTGATGGGATACTCCCCACTTGCCTGGATGAGTGCAGCTCCCACAACACTCAAGAAGCTCGACACCGTCCAGGACAAAGCAGCCCCGCTTGATCAGCCCCCCATCCACAAACATTCACTCCCTCCATCAACGATGCACAATAGCAGCAGCATGTGTACCATCTACAAGATGCACCGCAGGAACTCACCAAGGCTCCTTCGACAGCACCTTCCAAACCCACGACCACTACCATCTAGAAGGACAAGGGCAGCAGACACATGGGAACAGCACCAACTGGAAGTTCCCTTCCAAGTCACTCACCATCCTGACTTGGAAATATATCGGCTGTTCCTTCACTGTCACTGGGTCAAAATCCTGGAACTCCCTCCCTAACAGCGCTGTGGGTGTACCTACACCACACGGACAAAATCCTGGAACTCCCTCCCTAACAGCGCTGTGGGTGTACCTACACCACACGGACAAAATCCTGGAACTCCCTCCCTAACAGCGCCGTGGGTGTACCTACACCACAGGGACAAAATCCTGGATCTCCCTCCCTAACAGTACCGTGGGTGTACCTACACCACACGGACAAAATCCTGGAACTCCCTCCCTAACAGCGTCGTGGGTGTACCTACACCACACGGACAAAATCCTGGAACTCCCTCCCTAACAGCGCCGTGGGTGTACCTACACCACACAGGACTGCAGTGGTTCCAGAAGGCAGCTCACCCTCACCTTCTCAAGGGGCAATTCGGGATGGGCAATGGGAGCTGGGTCTGGCCAGCGATTGAACTTTAAAAATATTTCCCCATTCTCACTCCCTCGGGGGCCAACACTGACTTTACTCACTTATTTCCTTTTTAAGTACCCGTAGAATTTTTTATTCTCTGCGTTTATGAGCAGCTCCTTTTCCCTCAAATTCAAATTTCTCGAGCCTGATTAATAATTTAATCATTCTTT
>NW_024470933.1:0-2500 GCF_017639515.1 Carcharodon carcharias
GGTGGGAGCGAGAGAGAGAGAGAGGTGGGAGCGATAGAGAGAGAGAGGTGGGAGCGAGAGAGAGAGAGGTGGGAGCGAGAGAGAGAGAGAGGTGGGAGCGATAGAGAGAGAGAGGTGGGAGCGAGAGAGAGAGAGAGTTGGGAGCGATAGAGAGAGAGAGGTGGGAGCGATAGAGAGAGAGAGGTGGGAGCGATAGAGAGAGAGTGGGTTAGGAGCGAGAGAGGCGGGGGATTAAATAAAGGAGCTTGATTCATTATTTCCTTCTTCACATTATAGAATCCCTCCCACCCCCTCCCACTTCCCACCCCCACTCCCCACCCCCCCCCACCCCCACCCACTTCCCAAACCCACTTCCGCCCCACTCAATCCCACTTCCCACAACCCCACGCACACCCCCCCCACCCACTTCCAACCCCCACTCCCCCCCACCCCACTCACTCCCCCCCCCAACACTACCCTCTCCCCACGCCCCCCCACATCGTAACGCCTCCCCCTCCACTACCTCACCCTAAACCACAACCCCCCCCCACCCCCAACCCACACAACAAACTCCTCCCCAAGCCCCCATTCCCATAAATCCCGCCCCCACCCCGGTAAACTCCCCACCCCCTCTCAGACCCCCGAGAGCAGGGTGGGTGGGGGTTGTGGGTGAGGGTCAGAGAATCTCACCTGGCTGCCCAGAGGTTGGTCTGGATGTTGAAGGCCGCGATGGTTCCTTTGAAGTAGGGGGTGGTCTCAAAGAGGAGGACCTTGATGTTGGTGCAGGCGTCCCACTGGGTCTCTCCGGCCTCGTTCCTCCCGTTGTAACCCAGGCCGGTCAGGATACACACCCCCTCCTGGACAGGCGGAGAGAGAGAGAGAGAGAGAGAGAGAGAGAGAGATGGGGGGGGGGGGGGGGAGGGAAGAGGAGAGGGAGGGAGGGACGAGAGGGAAGGAAGGAAGAGGAGAGGGAGGGAAGGAGGGAAGAGGAGAGGGAGGGAGGGAGGGAAGAGGAGAGGGAGGGAGGGAGGGAGGGAAGGAAGGAAGAGGAGAGGGAGGGAAGGAGGGAAGAGGAGAGGGAGGGAGGGAGGGAGGGAAGGAAGGAAGAGGAGAGGGAGGGAAGGAGGGAAGAGGAGAGGGAGGGAGGGGAGAAGGGAAGGAGGGAAGGGGGAGGGAAGGGGAGGTGGAGTGAAGGGGAGGGGGAGGGAAGGGGAGGGGAGGGGAGGGGAGGGGGAGGGGAGGGGGAGGGGAGGGGGAGGGGAGGGGGAGGGGAGGGGAGGGAAGGGGAGGGAAGGGGAGGGAAGGGGAGGGAAGGGGAGAGGAGGGAAGGGAAGGGGAGGGGAGGTGTAGGGGAGGGGGAGGGGAGGGGAGGGAAGGGGGAGAGGAGGGAAGGGGGAGGGAAGGGGAGGGAAGGGGAGGGAAGGGGGAGGGAAGGGGGAGGGAAGGGGGAGGGAAGGGGGAGGGAAGGGGAGGGAAGGGGGAGGGAAGGGGAGGGGGAGAGGAGGGAAGGGGAGGGAAGGGGAGGGAAGGGGGAGGGAAGGGGGAGGGAAGGGGAGGAAGGGGGAGGGAAGGGGAGGGAAGGGGAGGGGGAGAGGAGGGAAGGGGAGGGGAGGGAAGGGGAGAGGAGGGGAGGGAAGGGGAGGGAAGGGGAGGGAAGGGGAGAGGAGGGGAGGGAAGGGGAGGGAAGGGGAGGGAAGGGGAGAGAAGGGGAAGGAAGGGGATAGGAGGGGAGGGAAGGGAAGGGAAGGAAAGGGGAGGGGAGGGGAGGAAGGGGAGGGAAGGGGAGGAAGGGGAGAGGAGGGGAGGGAAGGGGAGGAAGGGGAGGGAAGGGGAGAGAAGGGGAGGGAAGGGGAGGGAAGGGGAGGGAAGGGGAGGGAAGGGGAGGGGAGGGAAGGGGAGGGAAGGGGAGGGAAGGGGAGAGGAGGGGAGGGGAGGGGAGAGGAGTGGAGGGAAGGGGAGGGGAGGGAAGGGGAGAGGAGGGGAGGGAAGCGGAGGGGAGGGAAGGGGAGAGAAGGGGGGAGGAGAGAAGGGGAGGGGAGGGGAGAGAAGGGGAGGGGAGGGAAGGGGAGAGGAGGGGAGGGAAGGGGAGGGAAGGGGAGGGAAGGGGAGGGAAGGGGAGGGGAGGGAAGGGGAGGGAAGGGGAGGGAAGGGGAGAGGAGGGGAGGGAAGGGGAGGGAAGGGGAGGGAAGGGGAGGGAAGGGGAGGGGAGGGGAGGGGAGGGAAGGGGAGGGAAGGGGAGGGGAGGGGAGGGGAGGGGAGGGGACGGGAGGGGAGGGGAGGGGACGGGAGGGGAGGGGAGGGGAGGGGAGGGAAGGGGAGGTAAGAGAAGGGGAGGGGAGTGTAGGGGACGGAAGGGGAGGGAAGGGGAGGGAAGGGGAGAGGAGGGGAGGGAAGGGGAGGGAAGGGGAGGGAAGGGGAGGGAAGGGGAGGGAAGGGAGGGAGAGGGGAGGGGAGGGGGAGGGGAGGGGGAGGGGAGGGGGAGGGAGGGGGAGGGGAGGGGAGGGGGAGGGGAGGGGAGGGA
>NW_024470933.1:10000-12500 GCF_017639515.1 Carcharodon carcharias
ACAGGGGGCGAGAGAGAGAGAGACAGGGGGCGAGAGAGAGAGAGACAGGGGGCGAGAGAGAGAGAGACAGGGGGCGAGAGAGAGAGAGACAGGGGGCGAGAGAGAGAGAGAGACAGGGGGCGAGAGAGAGAGAGACAGGGGGCGAGAGAGAGAGAGACAGGGGGCGAGAGAGAGAGAGACAGGGGGCGAGAGAGAGAGAGACAGGGGGCGAGAGAGAGAGAGACAGGGGGCGAGAGAGAGAGAGACAGGGGGCGAGAGAGAGAGAGACAGGGGGCGAGAGAGAGAGAGACAGGGGGCGAGAGAGAGAGAGACAGGGGGCGAGAGAGAGAGAGACAGGGGGCGAGAGAGAGAGAGACAGGGGGCGAGAGAGAGAGAGACAGGGGGCGAGAGAGAGAGAGACAGGGGGCGAGAGAGAGAGAGACAGGGGGCGAGAGAGAGAGAGACAGGGGGCGAGAGAGAGAGAGACAGGGGGCGAGAGAGAGAGAGACAGGGGGCGAGAGAGAGAGAGACAGGGGGCGAGAGAGAGAGAGACAGGGGGCGAGAGAGAGAGAGACAGGGGGCGAGAGAGAGAGAGACAGGGGGCGAGAGAGAGAGAGACAGGGGGCGAGAGAGAGAGAGACAGGGGGCGAGAGAGAGAGAGACAGGGGGCGAGAGAGAGAGAGAGACAGGGGGCGAGAGAGAGAGAGACAGGGGGCGAGAGAGAGAGAGACAGGGGGCGAGAGAGAGAGAGAGACAGGGGGCGAGAGAGAGAGAGAGACAGGGGGCGAGAGAGAGAGAGACAGGGGGCGAGAGAGAGAGAGACAGGGGGCGAGAGAGAGAGAGACAGGGGGCGAGAGAGAGAGAGACAGGGGGCGAGAGAGAGAGAGACAGGGGGCGAGAGAGAGAGAGACAGGGGGGCGAGAGAGAGAGAGACAGGGGGCGAGAGAGAGAGAGAGACAGGGGGCGAGAGAGAGAGAGACAGGGGGCGAGAGAGAGAGAGACAGGGGGCGAGAGAGAGAGAGACAGGGGGCGAGAGAGAGAGAGACAGGGGGCGAGAGAGAGAGAGACAGGGGGCGAGAGAGAGAGAGACAGGGGGCGAGAGAGAGAGAGACAGGGGGCGAGAGAGAGAGAGACAGGGGGCGAGAGAGAGAGAGACAGGGGGCGAGAGAGAGAGAGACAGGGGGCGAGAGAGAGAGAGACAGGGGGCGAGAGAGAGAGAGACAGGGGGCGAGAGAGAGAGAGACAGGGGGCGAGAGAGAGAGAGACAGGGGGCGAGAGAGAGAGAGACAGGGGGCGAGAGAGAGAGAGACAGGGGGGCGAGAGAGAGAGAGACAGGGGGCGAGAGAGAGAGAGACAGGGGGCGAGAGAGAGAGAGACAGGGGGCGAGAGAGAGAGAGACAGGGGGCGAGAGAGAGAGAGACAGGGGGCGAGAGAGAGAGAGACAGGGGGCGAGAGAGAGAGAGACAGGGGGCGAGAGAGAGAGAGACAGGGGGCGAGAGAGAGAGAGACAGGGGGCGAGAGAGAGAGAGACAGGGGGCGAGAGAGAGAGAGACAGGGGGCGAGAGAGAGAGAGACAGGGGGCGAGAGAGAGAGAGACAGGGGGCGAGAGAGAGAGAGACAGGGGGCGAGAGAGAGAGAGACAGGGGGCGAGAGAGAGAGAGACAGGGGGCGAGAGAGAGAGAGACAGGGGGCGAGAGAGAGAGAGACAGGGGGCGAGAGAGAGAGAGACAGGGGGCGAGAGAGAGAGAGACAGGGGGCGAGAGAGAGAGAGACAGGGGGCGAGAGAGAGAGAGACAGGGGGCGAGAGAGAGAGAGACAGGGGGCGAGAGAGAGAGAGACAGGGGGCGAGAGAGAGAGAGACAGGGGGCGAGAGAGAGAGAGACAGGGGGCGAGAGAGAGAGAGACAGGGGGCGAGAGAGAGAGAGACAGGGGGCGAGAGAGAGAGAGACAGGGGGCGAGAGAGAGAGAGACAGGGGGCGAGAGAGAGAGAGACAGGGGGCGAGAGAGAGAGAGACAGGGGGCGAGAGAGAGAGAGATAGGGGGCGAGAGAGAGAGAGATAGGGGAGAGAGAGAGATAGGGGGCGAGAGAGAGAGAGAAATAGGGGCGAGAGAGAGAGCGATAGGGGGCGAGAGAGAGAGCGATAGGGGGCGAGAGAGAGAGAGAGATAGGGGTGAGAGAGAGAGAGATAGGGGTGAGAGAGAGAGAGAAATAGGGGTGAGAGAGAGAGAGAAATAGGGGGTGAGAGAGAGAGAGATAGGGGGTGATAGAGAGAGAGATAGGGGGCGAGAGAGAGAGAGATAGGGGGCGAGAGAGAGAGAGACAGGGGGCGAGAGAGAGAGAGACAGGGGGCGAGAGAGAGAGAGACAGGGGGCGAGAGAGAGAGAGACAGGGGGCGAGAGAGAGAGAGACAGGGGGCGAGAGAGAGAGAGACAGGGGGCGAGAGAGAGAGAGACAGAGAGAGAGAAAGAGAGAGGGAGAGAGAGAGCGATAGCGCGGGGGAAAAGGAGAGAGAAAGGGGGC
>NW_024470933.1:17500-38962 GCF_017639515.1 Carcharodon carcharias
GGGAGCGCCGCACTGTTGGAGGGGCAGTGCTGAGGGATCCCGGCACTGTCGGAGGGTCAGTGCTGAGGGAGAGCCGCACTGTCGGAGGGTCAGTGCTGAGGGTGCGCCCGCACTGTCGGAGGGTCAGCACCGAGGGAGCGCTCGCACTGTCGGAGGGTCAGCGCCGAGGGAGCGCCTCGCCGTCGGAGGGTAATCGCCGAGGGAGCGCCGCGCCATGGGAGCCTGCGCTACGCTGACCGAGCTGGTAGGCCGTGGTGGGCTTCGCCCCGCTGCTGGTGACTCACCGCAAACTCAGTGGTGAGGAAATATTCGTCGGGGAAGTAAGAACTGGCGAGCATGTGGATCATCAGGTAGAACATTCCCAGCGAGAGTCGCTTTAAGGCCGGGAGGACGCTGCGGGGGGGGCAAGACCACGAGAAGTCAAAACCGATCCCAGCTTCACGGCGAATCACAGGACGAGGGGGCTGGAATTGGAGGGGGGGGGTGGGGTCCGCGGGGTGAGTGGGTCGGGGGGAGGGGAGGGGAGGGGGTGGGGGGGAGAAAGTCGGAAGTTAAATCCTTTGGGCTTCTGCACCCTCCACCCACCCCCCCACCCCGAAACCACCCTGCATCTCCCTCCCAGCTTTCTTTGGCCCCTGGGGCAGGAGCGGACTGGTCGACCACGTGGGGCATCGCGGGTGTCCCCAGACCACCAACCCCCCCTCCCCCCCCCACTCCCCCAACCTCGGCATCAGCAGGTCACGCGGGCTGGGAGTTGTGGACTCCATCCCGGCTTGGGGGTGGGGGTGGGGGCGTTGGGTGGGGAGATGCAGGAAGTGTTGGGGGGGGGGGGGAGTGGGGGTGGGCCGTGCTGCTGTTGAACTACAGGGAGCATCGCTCAAAAAAATCGACATCAGCACGAGGCGCGGGGTGGGAATTATTGACTCAACCCCGCCTGGGGGGGGGGGGGGGGGCGCGCCGCTGTTGAACTACAGGAGGCATCGCTCAAAAAAAAATCAGCATCAACACGTAGCGCGGGGTGGGAATTATTGACTCCACCCCGGCTTGGGAGGGGGCGGGGGAGATGCAGGAATTTGGGGTGGGGGGGTGGGGGGGGGGGGCCCGCGCCGCTGTTGAACTACAGGGGGCATCGCTGAAAAAAAAAAATCGGCATCAGCATGAAGCGCGGGGTGGGAATTATTGACTCCACCCCGGCTTGGGGGCGGTGTGGGGAGGGGGAGGGGAAATGCAGGAGGAGAGGGGGGGGGGGTGGGGGCCGCACTGCTGTTGAACTGCCGGGGGCATCGCCAACTGGAGGCTCACGGCTGCAGAGGGGGTGGTGTGGTAAGGCGGGGGGCACGAGGTGAGCTCTTGCGTCCCTTTGCTTTGAATCCCAACCCCCCCCCCCCCACCACCGTCGCCAAACCTGCTGCAGCGCTGCACATCCGGGTGGCTATTCGACTGTTGGTGCCCTCGCAGAGGGAGGATGACTCAGCGTGTGAGGGGTGGGTGGGTGGTGGTTACAAAGGCCGCTACGTGCCGCCGGCCCCCGAGTCCCCCCCTCCCCCCACTCGCCAGTCTCTCGCTCACCTGTTGGGCGGATGCCCGGGCTGGTCAGTCCGCTGACCCGTCGCCATCTGCAGGTAGCTGCTCATGGCAAACTGCGGGCCCACCAGGAAGGCACCGTAGAAGTAGGCGAAGCCGGTCACCTCGGCCAGGGTCAGCCGGCTGGTCAGCCTGTGCTGCTCCTGCTCCTTGTTGAGCTGGCCCTGCGTGGGGATCGAGAGGAGAGACAGAGACAGAGAGACAGAGACAGAGAGAGAGAGACAGAGAGAGAGAGACAGAGAGAGAGAGACAGAGACAGAGACAGAGAGACAGAGACAGAGAGACAGAGACAGAGAGACAGAGACAGAGAGACAGAGACAGAGAGACAGACAGAGAGACAGACAGAGACGGGAAGAGAGAGAGAGACAGAGAGGAAGAGAGAGAGAGACAGGAAGAGAGACAGGAAGAGAGACAGAGAGAGACAGAGAGAGACAGAGAGAGACAGAGAGAGACAGAGAGAGACAGAGAGAGACAGAGAGAGACAGAGAGACAGACAGAGAGACAGACAGAGAGACAGACAGAGAGACAGACAGAGAGACAGACAGAGAGACAGACAGAGAGACAGACAGAGAGACAGACAGAGAGACAGACAGAGAGAGACGGGAAGAGAGAGACGGGAAGAGAGAGAGAGAGAGACGGGAAGAGAGAGAGAGAGAGGCGGGAAGAGAGACAGGAAGAGAGACAGAGGGAGACAGAGGGAGACAGAGAGAGACAGAGAGAGACAGAGAGAGACAGAGAGAGAGACAGAGAGAGAGACAGAGAGAGAGACAGAGAGAGAGACAGAGAGAGAGAGACAGAGAGAGAGAGACAGACAGAGAGACAGACAGAGAGAGAGACAGAGAGAGAGACAGAGAGAGAGACAGAGAGAGAGAGACAGAGAGAGAGACAGAGAGAGACAGACAGAGAGACAGACAGAGAGACAGACAGAGAGACAGACAGAGAGACAGACAGAGAGACAGACAGAGAGACAGACAGAGAGACAGACAGAGAGAGAGAATTCGCTATCAGCTCTCGTCTTTGACATCGCCCCCCCTGTCCACAGTTCCTCAAAAACACCATCCCTCGCCAACTCTGACCTCAGGGTCCCGCTTGCACTGTGCTTGTACCTACACCACACGGACCAAATCCTGGAACTCCCTCCCTAACAGCGCCGTGGGTGTACCTACACCACACGGACCAAATCCTGGAACTCCCTCCCTAACAGCGCCGTGGGTGTACCTACACCACACGGACAAAATCCTGGAACTCCCTCCCTAACAGTGCCGTGGGTGTACCTACACCACATGGACAAAATCCCGGAACTCCCTCCCTAACAGCGCCCTGGGTGTACCTACACCACACGGGACAAAATCCTGGAACTCTCTCCCTAACAGCACTGTAGGTGTACCTACACCACACGGGACAAAATCCTGGAACTCTCTCCCTAACAGCACTGTAGGTGTACCTACACCACACGGACCAAATCCTGGAACTCCCTCCCTAACAGCGCCGTGGGTGTACCTACACCACACGGGGACAAAATCCTGGAACTCCCTCCCTAACAGCACCGTGGGTGTACCTACACCACACGGGGACAAAATCCTGGAACTCCCTCCCTAACAGCGCTGTGGGTGTACCTACACCACACGGACAAAATCCTGGAACTCCCTCCTTAACAGCGCCGTGGGTGTACCTACACCACACGGGGACAAAATCCTGGAACTCCCTCCCTAACAGCGCCGTGGGTGTACCTACACCACACGGGGACAAAATCCTGGAACTCCCTCCCTAACAGCGCCGCGGGTGTACCTACACCTCACGGGGACAAAATCCTGGAACTCCCTACCTAACAGCGCCGTGGGTGTACCTACACCACACGGGGACAAAATCCTGGAACTCCCTCCCTAACAGCGCCGTGGGTGTACCTACACCTCACGGGGACAAAATCCTGGAACTCCCTCACTAACAGCGCCGTGAGGGGGCGGGGGGGGGGGGCAGTCTCGGGTTAAGGGGGCCGATCGATTCGGACCGGGGGGTTTCAGGCACTTCACCAACCCCCGCTACAACGTCGTCGAATACATTTGAGGCTGCAGGACAGGCGGCTATTCAGCATCTCGCGGGATACATGGGGAGCGGGAAAGAGTGAAGTCCCATCCCGAGGTCGACCACAAGCGGGTTCGCTTGGTGGAGCAGGCTGTCTGGGCCGGATACGAACGTACGAAGCAGGAGGAGTAGGCCACTCGGTCCCCTCGAGCCTGCTGCCCCACTGAGTGAGATCACGGCCTCTGCTGCTCCCACTCGTACTCCCGCTGCTCCTGCTCCTGCTCCCTCTGCTGCGGCTCCTGCTCCCTCTGCTACTCCTGCTCCTGCTCCCTCTGCTGCTGCTCCTGCTCCCTCTGCTGCTGCTCCTGCTCCCTCTGCTGCTCCTGCTCCCTCTGCTGCTGCTCCTGCTCCCTCTGCTGCTCCTGCTCCCTCTGCTGCGGCTCCTGCTCCCTCTGCTGCTGCTCCTGCTCCTGCTCCCTCTGCTGCTGCTCCTGCTCCCTCTGCTGCTGCTCCTGCTCCTGCTCCCTCTGCTGCTCCTGCTCCTGCTCCTGCTCCCTCTGCTGCTCCTGCTCCTGCTCCCTCTGCTGCTGCTCCTGCTCCCTCTGCTGCTGCTCCTGCTCCCTCTGCTGCTGCTCCTGCTCCTGCTCCCTCTGCTGCTCCTGCTCCTGCTCCCTCTGCTGCTCCTGCTCCTGCTCCCTCTGCTGCGGCTCCTGCTCCCTCTGCTGCGGCTCCTGCTCCCTCTGCTGCTGCTCCTGCTCCCTCTGCTGCGGCTCCTGCTCCCTCTGCTGCGGCTCCTGCTCCCTCTGCTGCTGCTCCTGCTCCCTCTGCTGCTGCTGCTGCTCCTGCTCCCTCTGCTGCTGCTGCTCCTGCTCCCTCTGCTGCTGCTGCTGCTCCCTCTGCTGCGGCTCCTGCTCCTGCTCCCTCTGCTGCGGCTCCTGCTCCTGCTCCCACTGCTGCGGCTCCTGCTCCTGCTCCCTCTGCTGCGGCTCCTGCTCCTGCTCCCTCTGCTGCGGCTCCTGCTCCCTCTGCTGCTCCTGCTCCCTCTGCTGCTCCTGCTCCTGCTCCCTCTGCTGCTCCTGCTCCTGCTCCCTCTGCTGCTCCTGCTCCTGCTCCCTCTGCTGCTCCTGCTCCTGCTCCCTCTGCTGCTCCTGCTCCTGCTCCCTCTGCTGCTCCTGCTCCTGCTCCCTCTGCTGCTGCGGCTCCTGCTCCCTCTGCTGCGGCTCCTGCTCCCTCTGCTGCGGCTCCTGCTCCCTCTGCTGCGGCTCCTGCTCCCTCTGCTGCGGCTCCTGCTCCCTCTGCTGCGGCTCCTGCTCCCTCTGCTGCGGCTCCTGCTCCCTCTGCTGCGGCTCCTGCTCCCTCTGCTGCTGCTGCTCCCACTCGTACTCCCTCTGCTGCTGCTGCTCCTGCTCCCTCTGCTGCTCCTGCTCCCTCTGCTGCTGCTGCTGCTCCCTCTGCTGCTGCTGCTGCTCCCTCTGCTGCTGCTGCTGCTCCCTCTGCTGCTGCTGCTGCTCCTGCTCCCTCTGCTGCTGCTGCTGCTCCTGCTCCCTCTGCTGCTGCTCCTGCTCCTGCTCCCTCTGCTGCTGCTCCTGCTGCCTCTGCTGCTCCCTCTGCTGCTGCTGCTCCTGCTGCCTCTGCTGCTCCCTCTGCTGCTGCTGCTCCTGCTCCCTCTGCTGCTGCTCCTGCTGCTGCTCCTGCTCCCTCTGCTGCTCCTGCTCCCTCTGCTGCTCCTGCTGCCTCTGCTGCTGCTCCTGCTGCCTCTGCTGCTGCTCCTGCTGCCTCTGCTGCTGCTCCTGCTGCCTCTGCTCCCTCTGCTGCTGCTGCTGCTCCTGCTCCCTCTGCTGCTGCTCCTGCTCCCTCTGCTGCTGCTCCTGCTCCCTCTGCTCCTGCTCCTGCTCCCTCTGCTCCTGCTCCTGCTCCCTCTGCTCCTGCTCCTGCTCCCTCTGCTCCTGCTCCTGCTCCCTCTGCTCCTGCTCCTGCTCCCTCTGCTCCTGCTCCTGCTCCCTCTGCTCCTGCTCCTGCTCCCTCTGCTCCTGCTCCTGCTCCCTCTGCTCCTGCTCCTGCTCCCTCTGCTGCTGCTGCTCCTGCTCCCTCTGCTGCTGCTGCTGCTCCTGCTCCCTCTGCTGCTGCTCCTGCTCCTGCTCCCTCTGCTGCTGCTGCTGCTCCTGCTCCCTCTGCTGCTGCTCCTGCTCCTGCTCCCTCTGCTGCTGCTCCTGCTCCCTCTGCTGCTCCCGCTCCCTCTGCTGCTGCTCCTGCACCTGCTGCTCGCGCTTCCTCTGCTGCTGCTGCTCCTGCTCCCTCTGCTGCTGCTCCTGCTCCCTCTGCCGCTGCTGCTGCTCCCTCTCCCTCTGCTCCTGCTCCCTCTGCTGCTGCTCCTGCTCCCTCTGCTGCTGCTCCTGCTCCCTCTGCTGCTGCTCCTGCTCCCTCTGCTGCTGCTCCTGCTCCCTCTGCTGCTGCTCCTGCTCCCTCTGCTGCTGCTCCTGCTCCCTCTGCTGCTGCTCCTGCTCCCTCTGCTGCTGCTCCTGCTCCCTCTGCTGCTGCTCCTGCTCCCTCTGCTGCGGCTCCTGCTCCCTCTGCTGCGGCTCCTGCTCCCTCTGCTGCGGCTCCTGCTCCCTCTGCTGCTGCACCTGCTCCCTCTGCTGCTCCTGCTCCCCCTGCTGCTGCTCCTGCTCCCCCTGCTGCTGCTCCTGCTCCCCCTGCTGCTGCTCCTGCTCCCTCTGCTGCTGCTCCTGCTCCCTCTGCTGCTCCTGCTCCCTCTGCTGCTCCTGCTCCTGCTCCCACTGCTGCTCCTGCTCCTGCTCCCACTGCTGCTCCTGCTCCTGCTCCCACTGCTGCTCCTGCTCCTGCTCCCACTGCTGCTCCTGCTCCTGCTCCCACTGCTGCTCCTGCTCCCACTGCTGCTCCTGCTCCCACTGCTGCTGCTGCTGCTCCCTCTGCTGCTGCTGCTGCTCCCTCTGCTGCTGCTGCTCCTGCTCCCACTGCTGCTCCTGCTCCCTCTGCTGCTGCTGCTCCCTCTGCTGCTGCTGCTCCTGCTCCCTCTGCTGCTGCTCCTGCTCCCACTGCTGCTGCTGCTCCTGCTCCCTCTGCTGCTGCTGCTCCTGCTCCCTCTGCTGCTGCTGCTCCTGCTCCCACTGCTGCTCCTGCTCCCTCTGCTGCTGCTGCTGCTCCTGCTCCCTCTGCTGCTCCTGCTCCCTCTGCTGCTCCTGCTCCCTCTGCTGCTGCTGCTCCTGCTCCCTCTGCTGCTGCTGCTCCTGCTCCCTCTGCTGCTGCTGCTCCTGCTCCCTCTGCTGCTGCTGCTCCTGCTCCCTCTGCTGCTCCTGCTACCTCTGCTGCTCCTGCTCCCTCTGCTGCTGCTCCTGCTCCCTCTGCTGCTCCTGCTCCCTCTGCTGCTCCTGCTCCCTCTGCTGCTCCTGCTCCCTCTGCTGCTGCTCCTGCTCCCTCTGCTGCTCCTGCTCCCTCTGCTGCTGCTCCTGCTCCCTCTGCTGCTGCTCCTGCTCCTGCTCCCTCTGCTGCTCCTCCCGCTCCCTCTGCTGCTGCTCCTGCTCCCTCTGCTGCTGCTCCTGCTCCCTCTGCTGCTGCACCTGCTCCCTCTGCTGCTGCACCTGCTCCCTCTGCTGCTGCTGCTCCTGCTCCCTCTGCTGCTGCTGCTCCTGCTCCCTCTGCTGCTGCTCCTGCTGCTGCTGCTCCTGCTCCCTCTGCTGCTGCTCCTGCTCCCTCTGCTGCTGCACCTGCTCCCTCTGCTGCTGCTCCTGCTCCCTCTGCTGCTGCTCCTGCTGCTGCTGCTCCTGCTCCCTCTGCTGCTGCTCCTGCTCCCTCTGCTGCTCCTGCTCCTGCTCCCTCTGCTGCTGCTGCTGCTCCCTCTGCTGCTGCACCTGCTCCCTCTGCTGCTGCTCCTGCTCCCTCTGCTGCTGCTCCTGCTCCCTCTGCTGCTCCTCCCGCTCCCTCTGCTGCTGCTCCTGCTCCCTCTGCTGCTCCTGCTCCTGCTCCCTCTGCTGCTGCTCCTGCTCCCTCTGCTGCTGCTCCTGCTCCTCCTGCTCCCTCTGCTGCTGCTGCTCCTGCTCCCTCTGCTGCTGCTGCTCCTGCTCCCTCTGCTGCTGCTGCTCCTGCTCCCTCTGCTGCTGCTGCTCCTGCTCCCTCTGCTGCTGCTGCTCCTGCTCCCTCTGCTGCTGCTGCTCCTGCTCCCTCTGCTGCTCCTGCTCCCTCTGCTGCTGCTCCTGCTCCCTCTGCTGCTGCTCCTGCTCCCTCTGCTGCTCCTGCTCCCTCTGCTGCTCCTGCTCCCTCTGCTGCTGCTCCTGCTCCCTCTGCTGCTGCTCCTGCTGCTGCTGCTCCTGCTCCCTCTGCTGCTCCTGCTCCTGCTCCCTCTGCTGCTGCTCCTGCTCCCTCTGCTGCGGCTCCTGCTCCCTCTGCTGCTCCTGCTCCCTCTGCTGCTGCTCCTGCTCCCTCTGCTGCTGCTCCTGCTCCCTCTGCTGCTCCTGCTCCCTCTGCTGCGGCTCCTGCTCCTGCTCCCTCTGCTGCGGCTCCTGCTCCTGCTCCCTCTGCTGCTGCTCCTGCTCCTGCTCCCTCTGCTGCGGCTCCTGCTCCCTCTGCTGCTGCTCCTGCTCCCTCTGCTGCTGCTGCTCCTGCTCCCTCTGCTGCTGCTGCTCCTGCTGCTGCTGCTCCTGCTCCCTCTGCTGCTGCTCCTGCTGCTGCTCCTGCTCCCTCTGCTGCTGCTGCTCCTGCTCCCTCTGCTGCTCCTCCCGCTCCCTCTGCTGCTGCTCCTGCCTCCCATCTGCTGCCTGCTCCTGCTCCTCTGCTGCTGCTCCTGCTCCCTCTGCTGCTCCTCCCCGCTCCCTCTGCTGCTGCTCCCTGCTCCTCTGCTGCTGCTGCTGCTCCTCGCTCCCTCTGGCTGCTGCTCCTGCTCCCTCTGCTGCTGTCTGTCTCTGGCTGCTCTGGCTCTCTGCTGGGCTGCTGCTCCTGCTCCCTCTGCGTGCTTGCTCCCTGCTCCCTCTGCGGCTGCTCCTGCTCCCTCTGCTGCTGCTCCTGTGCTCCCTCCTGCTCCCTCTGCTGCTGCTGCTCCTGCTCCCTCTGCTGGCTGCTGCTCCCTCACGCTCCCCCCACCCTCTGCTGCTCCTGCTCCCTCTGCTGCTGCTCCCTGCTCCCGTGCTGCTCCTCCCGCTCCCTCTGCTCGCTGCCTCCTGCTCCCTCTGCTGCTCCTGCTCCCTCTGCTGCTCCTGCTCCCTCTGCTGCTCCTGCTCCCTCTGCTGCTCCTGCTCCCTCTGCTGCTGCTCCTGCTCCCTCTGCTGCTCCTGCTCCCTCTGCTGCTGCTCCTGCTCCCTCTGCTGCTCTCTCCCTCTGCTGCTCCTGCTCCCTCTGCTGCTCCCTGCTGCCCTCTGCTGCTCCTCCTGCTCCCTCTGCTGCTGCTCCTGCTCCCTCTGCTGCTCCTCCTGCTCCCTCTGCTGCTCCTGCTCCTCCCTCTGCTGCTGCTCTCCTGCTCCCTCTGCTGCTGCTCCCTGCTCCCTCTGCTGCTGCTCCTGCTCCCTCTGCTGCTGCTCCTGCTCTCTGCTCTGCTCCCTCTGCTGCTGCTCTGCTCCCTCTGCTGCTGCCTCCTGCTCCCTCTGCTGGCTCCTCCCGCTCCCTCGCTGCTGCTCCTGCTGCCTGCTCCCTCTGCTGCTGCGCTCCTGCTCCCTCTGCTGCTGCTGCTCCTGCTCCCTCTGCTGCTGCTCCTGCTCCCTCTGCTGCTGCTCCTGCTCCCTCTGCTGCTCCTGCTCCCTCTGCTGCTGCTGCTCCTGCTGCTGCTGCTCCTGCTCCCTCTGCTGCTGCTCCTGCTCCCTCTGCTGCTGCTCCTGCTGCTGCTGCTCCTGCTCCCTCTGCTGCTCCTGCTCCCTCTGCTGCGGCTCCTGCTCCCTCTGCTGCTGCTCCTGCTCCCTCTGCTGCTCCTCCCGCTCCCTCTGCTGCTGCTCCTGCTCCCTCTGCTGCTGCTCCTGCTCCCTCTGCTGCTGCTCCTGCTCCCTCTGCTGCTCCTGCTCCCTCTGCTGCTCCTCCCGCTCCCTCTGCTGCGGCTCCTGCTCCCTCTGCTGCGGCTCCTGCTCCCTCTGCTGCTGCTCCTGCTCCCTCTGCTGCTGCTCCTGCTCCCTCTGCTGCTGCACCTGCTCCCTCTGCTGCTGCACCTGCTCCCTCTGCTGCTGCTGCTCCTGCTCCCTCTGCTGCTGCTGCTCCTGCTCCCTCTGCTGCTGCTCCTGCTGCTGCTGCTCCTGCTCCCTCTGCTGCTGCTCCTGCTCCCTCTGCTGCGCACTGCTCCCTCTGCTGCTGCACCCTGCTCCCTCTGCTGCTGCTGCTCCTGCTCCCTCTGCTGCTGCTGCTCCTGCTCCCTCTGCTGCTGCTCCTGCTGCTGCTGCTCCTGCTCCCTCTGCTGCTGCTCCTGCTCCCTCTGCTGCTCCTGCTCCTGCTCCCTCTGCTGCTGCTGCTGCTCCCTCTGCTGCTGCACCTGCTCCCTCTGCTGCTGCTCCTGCTCCTCTGCTGCTGCTCCTGCTCCCTCTGCTGCTCCTCCCGCTCCTCTGCTGCTGCCCTGCTCCCTCTGCTGCTCCTGCTCCTGCTCCCTCTGCTGCTGCTCCTGCTCCCTCTGCTGCTGCTCCTGCTCCTCCTGCTCCCTCTGCTGCTGCTGCTCCTGCTCCCTCTGCTGCTGCTGCTCCTGCTCCCTCTGCTGCTGCTGCTCCTGCTCCCTCTGCTGCTGCTGCTCCTGCTCCCTCTGCTGCTGCTGCTCCTGCTCCCTCTGCTGCTGCTGCTCCTGCTCCCTCTGCTGCTCCTGCTCCCTCTGCTGCTGCTCCTGCTCCCTCTGCTGCTCCTGCTCCCTCTGCTGCTCCTGCTCCCTCTGCTGCTGCTCCTGCTCCCTCTGCTGCTGCTCCTGCTGCTGCTGCTCCTGCTCCCTCTGCTGCTCCTGCTCCCTCTGCTGCTCCTGCTCCCTCTGCTGCGGCTCCTGCTCCTGCTCCCTCTGCTGCGGCTCCTGCTCCTGCTCCCTCTGCTGCTGCTCCTGCTCCTGCTCCCTCTGCTGCGGCTCCTGCTCCCTCTGCTGCTGCTCCTGCTCCCTCTGCTGCTGCTGCTCCTGCTCCCTCTGCTGCTGCTGCTCCTGCTGCTGCTGCTCCTGCTCCCTCTGCTGCTGCTCCTGCTGCTGCTCCTGCTCCCTCTGCTGCTGCTGCTCCTGCTCCCTCTGCTGCTCCTCCCGCTCCCTCTGCTGCTGCTCCTGCTCCCTCTGCTGCTGCTCCTGCTCCCTCTGCTGCTGCTCCTGCTCCCTCTGCTGCTCCTCCCGCTCCCTCTGCTGCTGCTCCTGCTCCCTCTGCTGCTGCTGCTGCTCCCGCTCCCTCTGCTGCTGCTGCTCCTGCTCCCTCTGCTGCTGCTCCTGCTCCCTCTGCTGCTGCTCCTGCTCCCTCTGCTGCTGCTGCTGCTCCTGCTCCCTCTGCTGCTGCTCCTGCTCCCTCTGCTGCTGCTCCTGCTCCCTCTGCTGCTGCTCCTGCTCCTCCTGCTCCCTCTGCTGCTGCTGCTCCTGCTCCCTCTGCTGCTGCTCCCTCTGCTGCTCCTCCCGCTCCCTCTGCTGCTCCTGCTCCCTCTGCTGCTGCTCCTGCTCCCGCTGCTGCTCCTCCCGCTCCCTCTGCTGCTGCTCCTGCTCCCTCTGCTGCTCCTGCTCCCTCTGCTGCTCCTGCTCCCTCTGCTGCTCCTGCTCCCTCTGCTGCTCCTGCTCCCTCTGCTGCTGCTCCTGCTCCCTCTGCTGCTCCTGCTCCCTCTGCTGCTCCTGCTCCCTCTGCTGCTGCACCTGCTGCTCCCTCTGCTGCACCTGCTGCTCCCTCTGCTGCTGCTCCTGCTCCCTCTGCTGCTCCTCCTGCTCCCTCTGCTGCTGCTGCTCCTGCTCCCTCTGCTGCTGCTGCTCCTGCTCCCTCTGCTGCTGCTCCTGCTCCCTCTGCTGCTGCTCCTGCTCCCTCTGCTGCTGCTGCTGCTCCTGCTCCCTCTGCTGCTGCTCCTGCTCCCTCTGCTGCTCCTCCTGCTCCCTCTGCTGCTCCTCCCGCTCCCTCTGCTGCTGCTCCTGCTCCTGCTCCCTCTGCTGCTGCTGCTCCTGCTCCCTCTGCTGCTGCTGCTCCTGCTCCCTCTGCTGCTGCTCCTGCTCCCTCTGCTGCTGCTCCTGCTCCCTCTGCTGCTCCTGCTCCCTCTGCTGCTGCTGCTCCTGCTGCTGCTGCTCCTGCTCCCTCTGCTGCTGCTCCTGCTCCCTCTGCTGCTCTCCTGCTCCCTGCTGCCTGCTCCTGCTCCCTCTGCTGCTGCCTGCTCCCTCTGCTGCGCTCCTGCTCCCTCTGCTGCTGCTCCTGCTCCCTCTGCTGCTGCCTCCCTGCTCCTCTGCTGCTGCTCCTGGCTCCCTCTGCTGCTGCTCCTGCTCCCTCTGCTGCTGCTCCTGCTCCCTCTCGCTGCTCCTGCTCCCTCTCGCTGCTCCTGCCTGCTCCCTCTGGCTGCGGCTCCTGCTCCTCTGCTGCGGCTCCTGCTCTGCTCGCTGCTCCCTGCTGCTGCTGCTCCTGCTCCTCTCTGCTGCTCCTGCTCCCTCTGCTGCTGCTCCTGCTCCCTCTGCTGCTGCTCCTGCTCCCTCTGCTGCTGCTCCTGCTCCCTCTGCTGGCTCCTGCTCCTGCTCCTCTGCTGCTGCTCCTGCTCCCTCTGCTGCTGCTGCTGCTCCTGCTCCCTCTGCTGCTGCTCCTGCTCCCTCTGCTGCTGCTGCTGCTCTGCTCCCTCTGCTGCTGCTCCTGCTCCTCTGCTCTGCTGCTGCTCCTGCTCCCTCTGCTGCTGCTGCTGCTCTCTGCTCCCTTGCTGCTGCTCTGCCCTCTGCTGCTGCTCCTGCTGCCTCTGCTGTGCTGCTCCTGCTGCTCCTGCTGCTGCTGCTGCTCCTGCTCCCTCTGCTGCTCCTCCCGCTCCCTCTGCTGCTGCTCCTGCTCCCTCTGCTGCTCCTGCTCCCTCTGCTGCTGCTCCCGCTCCCGCTGCTGCTGCTGCTCCCTCTGCTGCTCCTGCTCCCTCTGCTGCTCCTGCTCCCTCTGCTGCTGCTCCTGCTCCCTCTGCTGCTCCTGCTCCTGCTCCCTCTGCTGCTGCTCCTGCTCCCTCTGCTGCTGCTCCTGCTCCCTCTGCTGCTCCTGCTCCCTCTGCTGCTCCTGCTCCCTCTGCTGCTGCTGCTCCTCCCTCTGCTGCTGCTCCTGCTCCCTCTGCTGCTGCTCCTGCTCCCTCTGCTGCTGCTCCTGCTCCCTCTGCTGCTGCTGCTCCTGCTCCCTCTGCTGCTCTGCTCCTCTGCTGCTGCTGCTGCTCCCTCTGCTGCCTGCTCCTGCTCCTCTGCTGCTCTGCTCTGCTCCCTCTGCTGCCTGCTCCTGCTCCCTCTGCTGCTGCTCCTGCTTCCCTCTGCTGCTGCTCCTGCTCCCTCTGCTGCTGCTCCTGCTCCCTCTGCTGCTCCTGCTCCCTCTGTGCTGCTCCTGCTCCTCTGCTGCTGCTCCTGCTCCCTCTGCTCCTGCTCCTGCTCCCTCTGTCGCTCCTGCTCCTCTCTGCCCTCCGCTCTCGCTGCTGCTCCTGCTCCCTCTGCTGCTGCTCCCTGCTCCCTCTGCTTGCTGCTGCTCCTCTCCCTCTGCTGCTCCTGCTCCCTCTGCTGCTGCTCCTGCTCCCTCTGCTGCGGCTCCTGCTCCCTCTGCTGCTGCTCCCGCTCCCTCTGCTGCTCCTCCCGCTCCCTCTGCTGCTGCTCCTGCTCCCTCTGCTGCTGCTCCTGCGCCCTCTGCTGCTGCTCCTGCTCCCTCTGCTGCTGCTGCTCCTGCTCCCTCTGCTGCTGCTGCTCCCTCTGCTGCTCCTGCTCCAGCTCCCTCTGCTGCTGCTGCTCCTGCTCCCTCTGCTGCTGCTGCTCCTGCTCCCTCTGCTGCTGCTCCTGCTCCCTCTGCTGCTGCTCCTGCTCCCTCTGCTGCTGCTCCTGCTCCTCCTGCTCCCTCTGCTGCTGCTGCTCCTGCTCCCTCTGCTGCTGCTCCTGCTCCCTCTGCTGCTGCTCCTGCTCCCTCTGCTGCTGCTCCTGCTCCCTCTGCTGCTGCTCCTGCTCCCTCTGCTGCTGCTCCTGCTCCCTCTGCTGCTCCTGCTCCCTCTGCTGCTGCTCCTGCTCCCTCTGCTGCTCCTCCCGCTCCCTCTGCTGCTGCTCCTGCTCCCTCTGCTGCTCCTGCTCCTGCTCCCTCTGCTGCGGCTCCTGCTCCCTCTGCTGCTGCTGCTGCTCCTGCTCCCTCTGCTGCTGCTCCTGCTCCCTCTGCTGCTGCTCCTGCTCCCTCTGCTGCTGCTCCTGCTCCCTCTGCTGCTGCTCCTGCTCCCCTGCAGCTTGCTCTGCCTCCTCTGCTGCTGCTACTGCCTCCCTCTGCTGCGCTCTGCTCCCTCTGCTGCTGCTCCTGCTCCCTCTGCTGCAGCTCCTGCCCCTGCTGCTGCTCTGCTCCCTCTGCTGCTGCTCCTGCTCCCTCTGCGCTGCTCCTGCTCCCTCTGCTGCTCTCTGCTCCCCTCTGCTGCTGCTCCTGCTCCCTCTGCTGCTGCTCCTGCTCCCTCTGCTGCTGCTCCCTGCTCCCTCTGCTGCTGCTCTCCCTGCTCCCTCTGCTGCTGGCCTCCTGCTCCCTCTGCTGCTGCTCCTGCTCCTCTGCAGCTGCTCCTGCCCCCTCTCTGTGCTCCTGCCCCCTCTGTGTGCTCCTGCTCCCTCTGTCTGCTCTTGCTCCCTCTGCTGCTCCTGCTCCCGCTGCTCAGCCTGCTGCTCCTGCCTCCCTCTGCTGCAGCTCCTGCTCCCTCTGCTGCTCCGCCCCGCTCCTCTGCTGCTCCTCGCTCCCTCTGCTGCTGCTCCTGCTCCCTCTGCTGCTCCTGCTCCCTCTGCTGCGGCTCCTGCTCCCTCTGCTGCTGCTCCTGCTCCTGCTCCCTCTGCTCCTGCTCCTGCTCCCTCTGCTGCTGCTGCTCCCTCTGCTGCTGCTCCTGCTCCCTCTGCTGCTCCTGCTCCCTCTGCTGCTCCTGCTCCCTCTGCTGCTGCTCCTGCTCCCTCTGCTGCTCCTGCTCCCTCTGCTGCTGCTCCTGCTCCCTCTGCTGCTGCTCCTGCTCCCTCTGCTGCTGCTCCTGCTCCCTCTGCTGCTGCTCCTGCTCCCTCTGCTGCTGCTGCTGCTCCTGCTCCCTCTGCTGCTGCTGCTCCTCCCGCTCCCTCTGCTGCTCCTCCCGCTCCCTCTGCTGCTGCTCCTGCTCCCTCTGCTGCGGCTCCTGCTCCCTCTGCTGCTGCTCCTGCTCCCTCTGCTGCTGCTCCTGCTCCTCTGCTGCTGCTCCTGCTCCCTCTGCTGCTGCTCCTGCTCCCTCTGCTGCTGCTCCTGCTCCCTCTGCTGCTGCTCCTGCTCCTGCTCCCTCTGCTGCTGCTCCTGCTCCCTCTGCTGCTCCTCCCGCTCCCTCTGCTGCGGCTCCTGCTCCCTCTGCTGCTGCTCCTGCTCCCTCTGCTCCTGCTCCTGCTCCCTCTGCTGCTCCTGCTCCCTCTGCTGCTGCTCCTGCTCCTGCTCCCTCTGCTCCTGCTCCTGCTCCCTCTGCTGCTCCTGCTCCCTCTGCTGCTGCTCCTGCTCCCTCTGCTGCTGCTCCTGCTCCCTCTGCTGCTCCTGCTCCCTCTGCTGCTCCTGCTCCCTCTGCTGCTCCTCCCGCTCCCTCTGCTGCTGCTCCTGCTCCCTCTGCTGCTCCTCCCGCTCCCTCTGCTGCTCCTGCTCCCTCTGCTGCTGCTGCTCCTGCTCCCTCTGCTGCTGCTCCTGCTCCCTCTGCTGCTGCTCCTGCTCCCTCTGCTGCACCTGCTGCTCCCTCTGCTGCTGCTCCTGCTCCCTCTGCTGCTGCTCCTGCTCCCTCTGCTGCTGCTCCTGCTCCCTCTGCTGCTCCTCCCGCTCCCTCTGCTGCTGCTGCTCCCTCTGCTGCTGCTCCTGCTCCCTCTGCTGCTCCTGCTCCCTCTGCTGCTCCTGCTCCTGCTCCCTCTGCTGCTGCTCCTGCTCCCTCTGCTGCTGCTCCTGCTCCCTCTGCTGCTGCTCCTGCTCCCTCTGCTGCTGCTCCTGCTCCCTCTGCTGCTCCTGCTCCCTCTGCTGCTGCTCCTGCTCCCTCTGCTGCTGCTCCTGCTCCTTCTGCTGCTGCTTGCTGCCTCCCGCTCCCTCTGCTGCTCCTCCGCTCCCTCTGCTGCTCTGCTCCCTCTGCTGCTGCTCCTGCTCCCTCTGCTGCTGCTCCTGCTCCCTCTGCTGCTGCTCCTGCTCCCTCTGCTGCTCCTCCCGCTCCTCTGTGCTGCTGCTCCTGCTCCCTCTGCTGCTCCTGCTCCCTCTGCTGCTCCTGCTCCCTCTGCTGCTCCTGCTCCCCTCTGCTGCTTCCTGCTCCCTCTGCTGCTGCTCCTGCTCCTCTGCTGCTCCTCCCGCTCCCTCTGCTGCTGCTCCTGCTCCCTCTGCTGCTCCTGCTCCCTCTGCTGCTCCTGCCTCTCTGCTGCTCCTGCTCCCTCTGCTGCTCCTGCTCCCTCTGCTGCTGCTCCTGCTCCCTCTGCTGCTGCTCCGCTCCTCTGCTGCTGCTCCTGCTCCTCTGCTGCTCCTGCTCCCTCTGCTGCTCCTGCTCCCTCTGCTGCTGCTCCTGCTCCCTCTGCTGCTCCTCCCGCTCCCTCTGCTGCTGCTCCTGCTCCCTCTGCTGCTGCTCCTGCTCCCTCTGCTGCTGCTCCTGCTCCCTCTGCTGCTGCTGCTCCTGCTCCCTCTGCTGCTGCTGCTGCTCCCTCTGCTGCTGCTCCCGCTCCCTCTGCTGCTCCTCCCGCTCCCTCTGCTGCTCCTGCTCCTGCTCCCTCTGCTGCTGCTCCTGCTCCCTCTGCTGCTGCTCCTGCTCCCTCTGCTGCTGCTGCTCCTGCTCCCTCTGCTGCTGCTCCTGCTCCCTCTGCTGCTGCTCCTGCTCCCTCTGCTGCTGCTCCTGCTCCCTCTGCTGCTGCTGCTGCTCCCTCTGCTGCTCCTGCTCCCTCTGCTGCTGCTGCTGCTCCTGCTCCCTCTGCTGCGGCTCCTGCTCCCGCTGCTGCACCTGCTGCTCCCTCTGCTGCACCTGCTGCTCCCTCTGCTGCTGCTCCTGCTCCCTCTGCTGCTGCTCCTGCTCCCTCTGCTGCTGCTCCTGCTCCCTCTGCTGCTCCTCCCGCTCCCTCTGCTGCTGCTCCTGCTCCCTCTGCTGCTCCTGCTCCCTCTGCTGCTGCTCCTGCTCCCTCTGCTGCTGCTCCTGCTCCCTCTGCTGCTGCTCCCGCTCCCTCTGCTGCTCCTGCTCCCTCTGCTGCTGCTCCTGCTCCCTCTGCTGCTGCTCCTGCTCCCTCTGCTGCTGCTCCTGCTCCCTCTGCTGCTGCTCCTGCTCCCTCTGCTGCTGCTCCTGCTCCCTCTGCTGCTGCTCCTGCTCCCTCTGCTGCTGCTCCTGCTCCCTCTGCTGCTGCTCCTGCTCCCTCTGCTGCTCCTGCTCCCTCTGCTGCGGCTCCTGCTCCCTCTGCTGCGGCTCCTGCTCCCTCTGCTGCGGCTCCTGCTCCCTCTGCTGCGGCTCCTGCTCCCTCTGCTGCTGCTCCTGCTCCCTCTGCTGCTCCCTCTGCTGCTGCTGCTGCTCCTGCTCCCTCTGCTGCTGCTCCTGCTCCCTCTGCTGCTGCTCCTGCTCCCTCTGCTGCTGCTCCTGCTCCTCCTGCTCCCTCTGCTGCTGCTGCTCCTGCTCCCTCTGCTGCTGCTGCTCCCTCTGCTGCTCCTGCTCCAGCTCCCTCTGCTGCTGCTGCTCCTGCTCCCTCTGCTGCTGCTGCTCCTGCTCCCTCTGCTGCTGCTCCTGCTCCCTCTGCTGCTCCTGCTCCCTCTGCTGCTCCTGCTCCCTCTGCTGCTGCTCCTGCTCCTCCTGCTCCCTCTGCTGCTGCTGCTCCTGCTCCCTCTGCTGCTGCTCCTGCTCCCTCTGCTGCTGCTGCTCCTGCTCCCTCTGCTGCTGCTCCTGCTCCCTCTGCTGCTGCTCCTGCTCCCTCTGCTGCTGCTCCTGCTCCTCCTGCTCCCTCTGCTGCTGCTGCTCCTGCTCCCTCTGCTGCTGCTCCTGCTCCTCCTGCTCCCTCTGCTGCTGCTGCTCCTGCTCCCTCTGCTGCTCCTCCCGCTCCCTCTGCTGCTGCTCCTGCTCCCTCTGCTGCTGCTCCTGCTCCCTCTGCTGCTGCTCCTGCTCCCTCTGCTGCTGCTGCTGCTCCTGCTCCCTCTGCTGCTCCTCCCGCTCCCTCTGCTGCTGCTCCTGCTCCCTCTGCTGCTCCTCCCGCTCCCTCTGCTGCTGCTCCTGCTCCCTCTGCTGCTCCTGCTCCCTCTGCTGCTCCTGCTCCCTCTGCTGCTCCTGCTCCCTCTGCTGCTGCTGCTCCTGCTCCCTCTGCTGCTGCTCCTGCTCCCTCTGCTGCTGCTCCTGCTCCCTCTGCTGCTCCTGCTCCCTCTGCTGCGGCTCCTGCTCCCTCTGCTGCTGCTCCTGCTCCCTCTGCTGCTGCTCCTGCTCCCTCTGCTGCTGCTCCTGCTCCCTCTGCTGCTGCTCCTGCTCCCTCTGCTGCTCCTGCTCCCTCTGCTGCTGCTCCTGCTCCCACTGCTGCTCCTGCTCCCTCTGCTGCTGCTCCCGCTCCCTCTGCTGCTGCTGCTCCCTCTGCTGCTGCTCCTGCTCCCTCTGCTGCTGCTGCACCTGCTGCTCCTGCTCCCTCTGCTGCTGCTCCTGCTCCCTCTGCTGCTGCTCCCGCTCCCTCTGCTGCTGCTCCCGCTCCCTCTGCTGCTGCTGCTCCCTCTGCTGCTGCTCCTGCTCCCTCTGCTGCTCCTGCCTCCTCTGCTGCGGCTCCTGCTCCCTCTGCTGCGCCTGCTGCTCCTGCTCCCTCTGCTGCTGCTCCTGCTCCCTCTGCTGCTGCTGGCTGCTCCCTCTGCTGCTGCTCCTGCTCCCTCTGCTGCTGCTGCTGCTGCCTGCTCCCTCTGCTGCTGCTCCTGCCTCCCGCTGCTGCTCCTGCTGCTGCTGCTCCTGCTCCCTCTGCTGCTGCTCCTGCTCCCTCTGCTGCTGCTCCTGCTCCCTCTGCTGCTCCTGCTCCCTCTGCTGCTTCCTCCGCTCCCTCTGCTGCCTCCTGCTCCTCTTGCTGCTGCTCCTGCTTCCCTCTGCTGCTCCTGCTCCCTCTGCCTGCTCCTCCGCTCCTCTGCTGCTGCTCCTGCTCCCTCTGCTGCTCCTGCTCCTGCTCCCTCTGCTGCTGCTCCTGCTCCCTCTGCTGCTGTCCTGCTCCCTCTGCTGCTGCTCCTTCCCTCTGCTGCTGCTGCTGCTCCCTCTGCTGCTGCTGCTCCTGCTCCCTCTGCTGCTGCTCCTGCTCCTCCTGCTCCCTCTGCTGCTGCTGCTCCTGCTCCCTCTGCTGCTGCTCCTGCTCCTCCTGCTCCCTCTGCTGCTGCTGCTCCTGCTCCCTCTGCTGCTGCTCCTGCTCCCTCTGCTGCTGCTCCTGCTCCCTCTGCTGCTCCTGCTCCTGCTCCCTCTGCTGCTGCTCCTGCTCCCTCTGCTGCTCCTGCTCCCTCTGCTGCTCCTGCTCCTGCTCCCTCTGCTGCTGCTGCTCCTGCTCCCTCTGCTGCTGCTTCTCCTGCTCCCTCTGCTGCTCCTGCTCCCTCTGCTGCTGCTCCTGCTCCCTCTGCTGCTGCTCCTGCTCCCTCTGCTGCTCCTGCTCCTGCTCCCTCTGCTGCTCCCTCTGCTGCTGCTGCTGCTCCTGCTCCCTCTGCTGCTGCTCCTGCTCCCTCTGCTGCTGCTCCTGCTCCCTCTGCTGCTCCTGCTCCCTCTGCTGCTGCTCCTGCTCCCTCTGCTGCTCCTCCTGCTCCCTCTGCTGCTGCTCCTGCTCCCTCTGTTGCTGCCTCTGCTCCCTCTGCTGCTGCTCCTGCTGCTCCTGCTCCCTCTGCTGCTGCTGCTCCTGCTCCCTCTGCTGCTGCTGCTCCTGCTCCCTCTGCTGCTGCTCCTGCTCCCTCTGCTGCTGCTCCTGCTCCCTCTGCTGCTCCTCCCGCTCCCTCTGCTGCTGCTCCTGCTCCTGCTCCCTCTGCTGCTCCTGCTCCCTCTGCTGCTGCTCCTGCTGCCTCTGCTGCTCCTGCTGCTGCTCCTGCTCCCTCTGCTGCTGCTCCCTCTGCTGCTCCTGCTCCCTCTGCTGCTCCTGCTCCTGCTCCCTCTGCTGCTGCTCCTCCCGCTCCCTCTGCTGCTCCTGCTCCTGCTCCCTCTGCTGCTCCTGCTCCTGCTCCCTCTGCTGCTCCTGCTCCCTCTGCTGCTCCTCCCGCTCCCTCTGCTGCTGCTCCCGCTCCCTCTGCTGCTGCTCCCGCTGCTGCTGCTGCTCCTGCTCCCTCTGCTGCGGCTCCTGCTCCCTCTGCTGCTGCTGCTGCTCCCTCTGCTGCTCCTCCCGCTCCCTCTGCTGCTGCTCCTGCTCCCTCTGCTGCTGCTCCTGCTCCCTCTGCTGCTGCTCCTGCTCCCTCTGCTGCTGCTCCTCCCGCTCCCTCTGCTGCTCCTGCTCCCTCTGCTGCTCCTCCCGCTCCCTCTGCTGCTCCTGCTCCCTCTGCTGCTCCTCCCGCTCCCTCTGCTGCTCCTCCCGCTCCCTCTGCTGCTGCTCCTGCTCCCTCTGCTGCTGCTCCTGCTCCCTCTGCTGCTGCTCCTGCTCCCTCTGCTGCTGCTCCTGGCTTCCCCCTGCTGCTGTCCTGCTCCCTCTGCTGCTCCCTCCCGCTCCCTCTGCTGCTGCTCCTGCGCTCTGCTGCGCTCCTGCTCCCTCTGCTGCTGCTCCTGCTCCCTCTGCTGCTGCTCCTGCTCCTCTGCTGCGGCTCCTGCTCCTCTGCTGCTGCTCCTGCTCCCTCTGCTGCGGCTCCTGCTCCCTCGCTGCTGCTCCTGCTCCCTCTGCTGCTGCTCCTGCTCCCCTGCTGCTGCTCTGCTCCCCTGCTGCGGCTCCTGCTCCCTCTGCTGCGCTCCTGCTCCCTCTGCTGCTGCTCCTGCTCCCTCTGCTGCTGCTCCTGCTCCCTCTGCTGCTGCTCCTGCTCCCTCTGCTCTGCTCCTGCTCCCTCTGCTGCTGCTCCTGCTCCTCTGCTGCTTGCTGCTCCTGCTGCTGCTGCTCCTGCTCCCTCGCTGCTGCTCCTGCTCCCTCTGCTGCTCCTCCGCTCCCTCTGCTGCTGCTCCTGCTCCCTCTGCTGCTGCTCTGCTCCCTCTGCTGCTCCTCCTGCTCCTCTGCTGCTGCTCCTGCTCCCTCTGCTGCTGCTCCTGCTCCCTCTGCTGCTGCTCCTTTTTTTTTGCTCCCTCTGTGCTCCTCCCGCTCCTCTGCTGCTGCTCCTGCTCCCCTCTGCTGCTTGCTCTGCTCCCTCTGCTGCTCCGCCCGCTCCTCTGCTGCTCCTCCCGCTCCCTCTGTGCTGCTCTGCTCCCTCTGCTGCTGCCTCCTGCTCCTCTGTTGTGCTCCTGCCTCCCCTCTGCTGCTGCTCCTGCTCCTCTCTGCTGCTCCTGCTCCCTCTGCTGCTCTGCTCCCTCTGCTGCTGCTGCTCCTCCCTCTGTGCTGCTGCCTGCTCCTCTGCTGCTGCTGATGCTCCTGGCCCTCTGCGCTGCTCCTGCTCCCTCTGCTGCTGCTCCTGCTCCCTCTGCTGCTGCTCTGCTCCCTCTGCTGCTCTGCTCCTGCTGCTGGCTCTGCTCCCTCTGCCTGCTCCTGCTCCCTCTGCGTGCTCCTGCTCCCTCTGCGTGCTCCTGCTCCCTCTGCGTGCTCCTGTCACTCTGCTGCTGTCCTGCTCCCTCTGCTGCTCTGCTCCCTTGCTGCTAGCTTTTCCTGCTCCCTCTGCTGCTGCTCCTGCTCCCTCTGCTGCTGCTCCTGCTCCCTCTGCTTGCGGCTCCTGCTCCCTCTGCTGCTCCTGC
>NW_024470934.1:0-38812 GCF_017639515.1 Carcharodon carcharias
GTCTGTCACTGTATAACACTGAGGTACAGTACTGGTGGGACTGTCTGTCACTTATAACACTGGGTACAGTACTGGTGGGAAGTCTGACACTGTATAACACTGGGGCAACAGTACTGTGGAGACGGTCTGTCAATTGTATAACACTGGGCACCGTACAGGTGGGAACGGTCTGTCACTGTATAACACTGGGGAACATTACTGGTGGGACAGTTCTGTCACTGTATAACACTGGGTACAGTACTATGGGGATGGTCTGTCACTGTATAACTCGCGCACAGTACTGGTGGGGAGGGTCTGTCACTTATAACACTGGGTACAGTCTGCTGGTGGACGGGTCTGTCACTGTATTACACTGGTTACAGTACTGTGGGGATGGGTCTGTCACTGAATAATACTAGGTACAGTACTGTGGGGACAGTCTGTCACTGTATCAAAATGCAGTACAGTACTGGTGGGACGGTCTGTCACTGTTATAACACTGGGTCACAGTACTGGTTGGGACGATCTGTCACTGTAACACTGAAGTACAGTACTAGTGGGACAGGTCTGTCACTGTATAACACTGTGGTACAGTACTCTGTGGGACAGTCTGTCACTGTATAACACTGGGTAACAGTACGGGGTGGGGACAGGTCTGTCACTAATAACACTGGGTACAGTACTAGTGGGGACGGTCTGTCACTGTATAACACTGGGCACAGTACTGGTGGGGACGGTCTGTCACTGTATAACACTGGGTACAGTACTGGTGGGGGATGTTCTGTCACTGTATAACACTGGGTACATTACTGGTGGGGACAGGTCTGTCACTGTATAACAACTGGGTACAGTACTGTGGGGACCGGTCTGTCACTGTATAACACTGGGTACAGTCTGGTGGGGCGGGTCTGTCACTGTATAACACTCAGGTACAGTACGGTGGGGGACAGGTCAGTCACTGTAATAACACTGAGTACATTACTGGTTGGACGGTCTGTCACTGTATAACACTGGGGCACAGTACTGGTGGAGACAGGTTTGTCACTGTATAACACTGGGGTACAGTACTAGTGGGGACGGATCTGTCACTGTATAACACTGGGGCACAGTATAGTGGGGACGAGGTCTGTCACTGTATAACACTGGGTACAAGTACTGTGGGGACAGGTCTGTCACTGTATAACACTGGGTACAGTACTGGTGGGGACTGGTCTGTCACTGTAATAACACTGGCACAGTACTAGTGGGGCGGTCCTGTCACTGTATAACACTGGGGCACAGTACTGGTGGGGACAGGACTGTCACTGTACAACACTGGGTACAGTTCTGGTGGGGACTGGTCTGTCACTTATAAACACTGGGGTACAGTACTGGTGGGGACATGTCTGTCACTGTATAACACTGGGCACAGTACTGGTGGGACAGTCTGTCACAGTATAACACTGGGATACAGTGCACAGTTGTGGGGGACTGGTCTGTCACTGTATAACACTGAGGGTACAGTACTGGTGGGGACATGTCTGTCACTGTATAACACTGGACAGTACTGGTGGGACAGGGTCTGTCACTGTATAACACTTGGGTACATTCTGGTGGGGACGGTCTGTCACTGTATAACACTGGTACATTACGGGTGGTGACAGGTCTGTCACTGTTAACACTGGTACAGTACTGGTGGGAACAGGTCTGTCACTGTATAACACTGGGGCACAGTACTGTGGGGCAGTCTGTCACTGTATAACACAGGGGTACAGTACTGGGGGGGTGGTCTGTCACTGTATAAACACTGGGTTCAGTACTGGTGGGGACAGTCTGTCACTGTGTAAAACTGAGTACATACTGGTGGGACGGTCTGTCACTATAACACTGCGCACAGTACGGGTGGGGACAGTCTGTCACTGTATAACACTGGGGCACAGTACTGGGGGGGATAGATCTGTCACTGTGTAACACTGAGGCACAGTACTGGTGGGGACAGGTCTGTCACCTGTAAAACACTGGGTACAGTACTGGTGGGGACGGTCTGTCACTGTATAACACTGGGGTACAGTACTGTGGGGACAGGTTCTGTCACTGTAAAACACTGGTACAGTACTAGTGGGACCGGTCTGTCACTGTATAACATGGGGGTACAGTACTGTGGGGACGGTCTGTCCACTGTATAACACTGTGGATACAGTACTGGTGGGGATGGGTCTGTCACTTATAACACTGGGTAACAGTACTGGTGGGGACATGGTCTGTCACTGTATAACACTGGTACAGTACTAGTGGGGACGGCTGTCACTGTATAACACTGGGTACAGTGCTGGTGGGACTGTCTGTCACTTATAACACTGGGTACAGTACTGGTGGGGACGGTCTGTCACTGCTGTATAACACGGGGCACAGTACTGGTGGGCGGGTCTGTCACTGTAAAACACTGGGGTACAGTTTCTGGTGGGGGACGGGTCTGTCACTTTATAACACTGGGTACAGTACTGTGGGGACAGGTCTGTCACTGTTAACACTGCGGTACAGTACTGGTGGGACAGGTCTGTCACTGTATAACACTGGGCACAGTACTGGTGGGACAGATCTGTCCACTGTAATAACACTGGGTACAGTACTGGTGGGGACAATCCTGTCACTGTATAACACTGAGGTACAGTACTGGTGGGAGGGGTCTGTCACTGTATAACACTGCAGTACATAACAGGTGGGGACAGTCTGTCACTGTATAACACTGGGCACAGTACTAGTGGGGACGGATCTGTCACTGTGTAACACTGAGGTACAGTACTGTGGGGACGGTCTGTCACTTATAAACACTGTGGTACAGTACTGGTGGGACAGTCTGTCACTGTATAAAACACTGGTACAGTACTGGTGGGGACTGGTCTGTCACTGTATAACACTGGGTTACAGTACTAGTGTGGGTGGGTCTGTCACTGTATAACTCACGGGTACAGTACTGGTGGGGACAGGTCTGTCACTGTATAACACTGGGTACAGTACTGGTGGGAACCGTCTGTCCACTGTATAACACTGGGCACAGTACTGGTGGGGACGGGTCTGTCACAGTATAACACTGGGTACAGTACTGTGTGACGGGTCTGTCACTGTATAACACTGGGCACAGTACTGTGGGGCGGGTCTGTCACTGTATAACACTGGGTACAGTATCTGGTGGGGTGGGTCTGTCCCTGTATCACAACTGGGGTACAGTACTGGTGGGATCGGCTGTCACTGTGTTAAAACAGGTACAGTACTGGTGGGACGGTCCTGTCACTGTATAACACTGCGGTACAGTACTGGTGGGGACAGTCTGTCACTGTCTAACACTGGGGCTAGTACTGGTGGGACAGATCTGTCACTGTATAACACTGAGTACAGTACTGGTGGGGACGGTCTCACTGTATAACACTGGGTACAGTACTGGTGGGACAGGTCTGTCACAGTATAACACTGGGTACAGTACTGGTGGGGCCGGGTCTGTCACTGTATAACTGGGGTACAGTACGGTGGGGGGCCGGCACTTCACGGTAAAACACTGGGTACAGCTGGTGGGGTGCACTGTCACTTATAACACTGGGGTACAGTACTGGTGGGATGGGTCTGTCACTGTATAACACTGGGGTACAGTAATGTTGGGACTGGTCTGTCACTCATAACACTGGGTACAGTACTAGTGGGACGGTCTGTCACTGTATAACACTGGGGACAGTACTGGTGGGGCGGTCCTGTCACTGTAAACACTGGGGTACAGAACTTGGGGACAGGTCTGTCACTGTAAAACACTGGGGTACAGTACTGGTGGGACAGGTCTGTCACTGTATAACACTGGGTACAGTACTGGTGGGGACGGTCTTCACCGTATAACACTGGGTACAGTACTAGTGGGGAAGGTCTGTCACTGTATAACACTGTGGTACAGTACTATTGGTGACGGGTCTGTCACTGTATAACACTGTGGTACAGTACAGTTGGGGACAGGTCTGTCACAGTATTACACTGAGGTACAGTACTGTGGGGACGGTGTCTGTCACTGTATAACACTGGGGCACAGTACTGGTGGGGACGGGTCATCACTGTGTAACACTGGGTACAGTACTGGTGGGGACAGGTCTTTCACTGATAACACTGGGCACATGTACTGGGGGGACGGTCTGTCACTCTGTAAACACTGAGGTAACAGTACTGTGGGCCGGGTCTGTCACTGTATAACACTGGGTACAGTACTGGTGGGGACAGGTCTGTCACTGTATAACACTGGGGTACAGTACTGTGGGACAGGCTGTCACTGTATAACACTGGGGTACAGTACTGGTGGGGCAGGTCTGTTACTGTATACACTGCGGTACAGTACTGGTGGGGACAGGTCTGTCACTGTATAACACTGGGGTACAGTACCGTGGGAAAGTCTCACGGGTATAACACAGGGACATACTGGTGGGGACAGGTCTGTCACGTATAACACTGGGCACAGTACTGGTGGACAGTCTGTCACTGTGTAACACTGGGTACAGTACTGGGGGACGGGTCTGTCACTGTATAACACTGTGGTACAGTACTGTGGGGACTGGTCTGTCACTGTATAACACTGGGGTACAGTACTGGTGGGGACAGTCTGTCACTGTATAACACTGGGTACAGTACTGGTGGGGAAGGGTCTGTCACTGTATAACACTCTGCGTACAGTACTGTGGACGGATCTGTCACTGTATAACACTGGGCACAGTACTGGTGGGACAGTCTGTCACTGTATAACACGGTGCACAGTACTGGTGGGGAACAGGTCTGTCACTGTTAACACTGAGGTACAGTACTGGTGGGGACGGTCTGTCACTGTATAACACCCAGGTACAGTACGGTTGGACGGGTCTGTCACTGTATAACACTGAGGTACATTACTGGTGGGATGGTCTGTCACTGTAAAACACTGGGTACAGTACTGTGGGGACAGTCTGTCACGAAAAAACACTGTGGTACAGTACTATGGGGACTGGTCCTTCACTGTATAACACTGGGATACAGTACTGTGGGGACAGTCTGTCACTGTATAACACTGGGCACAGTACTGGTGGGACAGTCTGTCACTGTATAACACTAGGGTACAGTACTAGTGGGCAGGTCTGTCACAGTATAACACTGGGGTACAGTACTGGGGACAAGTCTGTCACTGTATAACACTGAGGTACAGTACTGTGGGGACGGTCTGTCACTGTATAACACTGGGGGTACTTTTTTGTTTGTATACAAATAAAAACAAGTAAACGGTGGGACGGGTCTGTCACTGTATAACACTGGGGTACAGTACTGTGGGACAGGTCTGTCACTGTATAACACGGGTACTGTACTGGTGGGGCAGGTCTGTCACTGTATAACACTCAGGTACATACTGGTGGGGACAGGTCTGTCACTGTATAACACTGGGGTACAGTACTGGTGGGACGGGTCTGTCACTGTAAACACTCTGTACAGTACTGGTGGGGACAGTCTGTCACTGTTTCACACTGGGTACAGTACTGTGGGGACAGGTCTGTCACTGTATAACCACTGGGTACAGTACTGGTGGACAGGGTCTGTCACTGTACACACTGAGGTACAGTACTGGTGGGACAGTCTGTCACTGTATAACACTGGGGTACAGTACTGGTGGGGACGGGTCTGTCACTGTAAACACAGGGGTACAGTACTGGTGGGGACGGTCTGTCACTGAAAACACTGTGTTCAGTACATGGGGAGTCTGTCACTGTATAAGACGGGTATACAGTCCTGGTGGACAAGTCTGTCACTGTATAACACTGGGGTACAGTACTGGTGGGGACAGGTCTGTCACTGTATAACACTGGGTACAGTACTGGTGGGACAGGTCTGTCACTGTATAACACTGGGTACAGTACTGGTGGGACAGGTCTGTCACTGTATAACACTGGGGTACAGTACTGGTGGGGACAGTCTGTCACTGTATAACACTGGGGTACAGTACTGCTGGGGACGGTCTGTCACTGTATAACACTGGGGTACAGTACTGGTGGGGACAGGTCTGTCACTGTATAACACTGGGGTACAGTACTGGTGGGGACAGGTCTGTCACTGTATAACACTGGGGTACAGTACTGGTGGGGACAGGTCTGTCACTGTATAACACTGGGGTACAGTACTGGTGGGGACGGTCTGTCACTGTATAACACTGGGTACAGTACTGGTGGGGACAGGTCTGTCACTGTATAACACTGGGGTACAGTACTGGTGGGGACGGGTCTGTCACTGTATAACACTGGGGTACAGTACTGGTGGGGACAGGTCTGTCACTGTATAACACTGGGGTACAGTACTGGTGGGGACAGGTCTGTCACTGTATAACATCAGTACAATGCTGGTTGGGACAGTCTGTCACTGTATAACGCTGGGGTACAGTACTGGTTGGGACAGGTCTGTCACTGTATAACACTGGGGTACAGTACTGGTGGGGACGGGTCTGTCACTGTATAACACTGGGGTACAGTACTGGTGGGGACAGGTCTGTCACTGTATAACACTGGGTACAGTACTGGTGGGGACAGGTCTGTCACTGTATAACACTGGGGTACAGTACTGTTGGGGACGGCTCTGTCACTGTATAACACTGGGGTACAGTACTGGTGGGGACAGGTCTGTCACTGTATAACACTGGGTACAGTACTGGTGGGGACAGTCTGTCACTGTATAACACTGGGGTACAGTACTGGTGGGGACAGGTCTGTCACTGTATAACACTGCGGTACAGTACTGGTAGGGACAGGTCTGTCACTGTATAACACTGGGGTACAGTACTGGTGGGGACAGGTCTGTCACTGTATAACACTGGGGTACAGTACTGGGTGGGACTGGTCTGTTACTGTATAACACAGGGGTACAATACTGGTGGGGATGTATCCGTCACTGTATAATACTGGGGTACTTTAGTTGTGGAGACAGTTCTGTCACTGTAACACTCGGCTACAGTACTGGTGGGACGAGTCTGTCACTGTATAACACTGGGATACAGTACTGGTGGGGACAGGGCTGTCACTGTATAACACTGGGTACAGTACTGGTGGGACAGGTCTGTCACTGTATAACACTGGGGTACAGTACTGGTGGGGACAGGTCTGTCACTGTATAACACTGGGTACAGTACTGTGGGGACAGGTCTGTCACTGTATAAAACTGGGTACAGTACTGGTGGGGACAGGTCTGTCACTGTATAACACTGGGTACAGTACTGGTGGGGACGGTCTGTCACTGTATAACACTGGGTACAGTACTGGTGGGACAGGTCTGTCACTGTATAACACTGGGTACAGTACTGGTGGGGACAGGTCTGTCACTGTATAACACTGGGGTACAGTACTGGTGGACAGTCTGTCACTGTATAACACTGGGGTACAGTACTGGTGGGGACAGGTCTGTCACTGTATAACACTGGGATACAGTACTGGTGGGGACGGGTCTGTCACTGTATAACACTGGGGTAAAGTACTGGTGGGACAGATCTGTCACTGTATAACACTGGGGTACAGTACTGGTGGGGACAGGTCTGTCACTGTATAACACTGGTGTACAGTACAGTTTGGACAGGTCTGTCACTGTATAACACTGGGGTACAGTACTGGTGGGGACAGGTCTGTCACTGTATAACACTGGGGTACAGTACTGGTGGGGACAGGTCTGTCGCTGTATAACACTGGGGTACAGAACTGGTGGAGACAGGTCTGTCACTGTATAACACTGGGGTACAGTACTGGTGGGGACAGGTCTGTCACTGTATAACACTGGGGACAGTACTGGTTGGGACAGATCTGTCACTGTATAACACTGTGGTTATAGTACTGGTGGGGACAGGTCTGTCACTGTATAACACTGGTGAACAGTACTGGTGGGGTCAGGTCTGTCGCTGTATAACACTGGGGTACAGTACTGGTGGGGACAGGTCTGTCACTGTATAACACTGGGTACAGTACTGGTGGGGACAGGTCTGTCACTGTATAACACTGGGTACAGTACTGGTGGGGACAGGTCTGTCACTGTATAACACTGGGATACAGTGCAGCGGGGACAGGTCTGTCACTGTATAACACTGGGGTACAGTACTGGTGGGGATGGGTCTGTCACTGTATAACACTGGGGTACAGTACTGGTGGGGATAAGTCTGTCACTGTATAACACTGGGGTACAGTACTGGTGGGGACAGGTCTGTCACTGTATAACACTGGGGTACAGTACTGGTGGGGACAGGTCTGTCACTGTATAACACTGGGTACAGTACTGGTGGGGACAGGTCTGTCACTGTATAACACTGGGGTACAGTACTGGTGGGAACGGTTCTGTCACAGTATAACACTGGGGTACAGTACTGTTGGGGACGGGTCGGTCAGTGTATAACACTGGGATACAGTACTGGTGGGGACAGTTCAGTCACTGTATAACACTGGGGTACAGTACTGGTGGGGACAGGTCTGTCACTGTATAACACTGGGGTACAGTACTGGTGGGGACAGGTCTGTCACTGTATAACACTGGGGTACAGTACTGGTGGGGACAGGTCTGTCACTGTATAACACTGGGGTACAGTACTGTGGGGACAGGTCTGTCACTGTATAACACTGGGTACAGTACTGGTGGGACAGGTCTGTCACTGTATAACACTGGGGTACAGTACTGGTGGGACAGGTCTGTCACTGTATAACACTGGGTACAGTACTGGTGGGGACAGGTCTGTCACTGTATAACACTGGGGTACAGTACTGGTGGGGACAGGTCTGTCACTGTATAACACTGGGTACAGTACTGGTGGGGACAGGTCTGTCACTGTATAACACTGGGTACAGTACTGGGGACAGGTCTGTCACTGTATAACACTGGGGTACAGTACTGGTGGGACAGGTCTGTCACTGTATAACACTGGGGTACAGTACTGGTGGGGACGGTCTGTCACTGTATAACACTGGGGTACAGTACTGGTGGGGACAGGTCTGTCACTGTATAACACTGGGGTACAGTACTGGTGGGGACAGGTCTGTCACTGTATAACACTGGGGTACAGTACTGGTGGGACAGTCTGTCACTGTATAACACTGGGTACAGTACTGGTGGGGACAGGTCTGTCACTGTATAACACTGGGTACAGTACTGGTGGGGACAGGTCTGTCACTGTATAACACTGGGGTACAGTACTGGTGGGACAGGTCTGTCACTGTATAACACTGGGGTACAGTACTGGTGGGGACAGGTCTGTCACTGTATAACACTGGGTACAGTACTGGTGGGGACAGGTCTGTCAATGTATAACACTGGGGTACAGTACTGGTGGGGACAGGTCTGTCACTGTATAACACTGGGGTACAGTACTGGTGGGGACAGGTCTGTCACTGTATAATACTGGGGACAGTACTGGTGGGGACAGGTCTGTCACTTTATAATACGGGTACAGTACTGGTGGGGACAGGTCTGTCACTTTATAATACGGGTACAGTACTGGTGGGGACAGGTCTGTCACTGTATAACACTGGGGTACAGTACTGGTGGGGACAGGTCTGTCACTGTATAACACTGGGGTACAGTACTGGTGGGACAGGTCTGTCACTGTATAACACTGGGGTACAGTACTGGTGGGGACAGGTCTGTCACTGTATAACACTGGGTACAGTACTGGTGGGACAGGTCTGTCACTGTATAACACTGGGTACAGTACTGGTGGGACAGGTCTGTCACTGTATAACACTGGGTACAGTACTGGTGGGGACAGGTCTGTCACTGTATAACACTGGGGTACAGTACTGGTGGGGACAGGTCTGTCACTGTATAACACTGGGGTACAGTACTGGTGGGACAGGTCTGTCACTGTATAACACTGGGTACAGTACTGGTGGGGACAGGTCTGTCACTGTATAACACTGGGTACAGTACTGGTGGGGACAGGTCTGTCACTGTATAACACTGGGGTACAGTACTGGTGGGGACAGGTCTGTCACTGTATAACACTGGGTACAGTACTGGTGGGGACAGGTCTGTCACTGTATAACACTGGGTACAGTACTGGTGGGACAGGTCTGTCACTGTATAACACTGGGGTACAGTACTGGTGGGGACAGGTCTGTCACTGTATAACACTGGGTACAGTACTGGTGGGACAGGTCTGTCACTGTATAACACTGGGGTACAGTACTGGTGGGACAGGTCTGTCACTGTATAACACTGGGTACAGTACTGGTGGGGACAGGTCTGTCACTGTATAACACTGGGTACAGTACTGGTGGGGACAGGTCTGTCACTGTATAACACTGGGGTACAGTACTGGTGGGGACGGGTCTGTCACTGTATAACACTGGGTACAGTACTGGTGGGGACAGGTCTGTCACTGTATAACACTGGGGTACAGTACTGGTGGGGACAGGTCTGTCACTGTATAACACTGGGTACAGTACTGGTGGGACATCTGTCACTGTATAACACTGGGTACAGTACTGGTGGGGACAGGTCTGTCACTGTATAACACTGGGTACAGTACTGGTGGGGACGGTCTGTCACTGTATAACACTGGGTACAGTACTGGTGGGACAGGTCTGTCACTGTATAACACTGGGTACAGTACTGGTGGGGACAGGTCTGTCACTGTATAACACTGGGGTACAGTACTGGTGGGACAGGTCTGTCACTGTATAACACTGGGTACAGTACTGGTGGGGACAGTCTGTCACTGTATAACACTGGGTACAGTACTGGTGGGGACAGGTCTGTCACTGTATAACACTGGGGTACAGTACTGGTGGGGACAGTCTGTCACTGTATAACACTGGGGTACAGTACTGGTGGGACAGGTCTGTCACTGTATAACACTGGGTACAGTACTGGTGGGGACAGGTCTGTCACTGTATAACACTGGGTACAGTACTGGGGGGACAGGTCTGTCACTGTATAACACTGGGGTACAGTACTGGTGGGGGTCTGTCACTGTATAACACTGGGTACAGTACTGGTGGGGACAGGTCTGTCACTGTATAACACGGTACAGTACTGGTGGACAGGTCTGTCACTGTATAACACTGGGTTACAGTATTGGTGGGTACAGGTCTGTCACTGTATAACACTGGGGTACAGTACTGGTGGGACAGGTCTGTCACTGTATAACACTGGGTACAGTACTGGTGGGACAGGTCTGTCACTGTATAACACTGGGTACAGTACTGGTGGGGACAGGTCTGTCACTGTATAACACTGGGGTACAGTACTGGTGGGGACAGGTCTGTCACTGTATAACACTGGGGTACAGTACTGGTGGGGACAGGTCTGTCACTGTATAACACTGGGGTACAGTACTGGTGGGGACAGGTCTGTCACTGTATAACACTGGGTACAGTACTGGTGGGGACAGGTCTGTCACTGTATAACACTGGGTACAGTACTGGTGGGGACAGGTCTGTCACTGTATAACACTGGGGTACAGTACTGTGGGGACAGTCTGTCACTGTATAACACTGGGGTACAGTACTGGTGGGGACAGGTCTGTCACTGTATAACACTGGGTACAGTACTGGTGGGACAGGTCTGTCACTGTATAACACTGGGTACAGTACTGGTGGGACAGGTCTGTCACTGTATAACACTGGGGTACAGTACTGGTGGGGACAGGTCTGTCACTGTATAACACTGGGTACAGTACTGGTGGGGACAGGTCTGTCACTGTATAACACTGGGTACAGTACTGGTGGGGACAGGTCTGTCACTGTATAACACTGGGGTACAGTACTGGTGGGGACAGGTCTGTCACTGTATAACACTGGGGTACAGTACTGGTGGGGACAGGTCTGTCACTGTATAACACTGGGTACAGTACTGGTGGGGACAGGTCTGTCACTGTATAACACTGGGTACAGTACTGGTGGGGACAGGTCTGTCACTGTATAACACTGGGGTACAGTACTGGTGGGGACAGGTCTGTCACTGTATAACACTGGGTACAGTACTGGTGGGACAGGTCTGTCACTGTATAACACTGGGTACAGTACTGGTGGGACAGGTCTGTCACTGTATAACACTGGGGTACAGTACTGGTGGGGACAGGTCTGTCACTGTATAACACTGGGGTACAGTACTGGTGGGACAGGTCTGTCACTGTATAACACTGGGGTACAGTACTGGTGGGGACAGGTCTGTCACTGTATAACACTGGGTACAGTACTGGTGGGGACAGGTCTGTCACTGTATAACACTGGGGTACAGTACTGGTGGGGACAGGTCTGTCACTGTATAACACTGGGTACAGTACTGGTGGGGACAGGTCTGTCACTGTATAACACTGGGGTACAGTACTGGTGGGGACAGGTCTGTCACTGTATAACACTGGGTACAGTACTGGTGGGGACAGGTCTGTCACTGTATAACACTGGGTACAGTACTGGTGGGACAGGTCTGTCACTGTATAACACTGGGTACAGTACTGGTGGGGACAGGTCTGTCACTGTATAACACTGGGTACAGTACTGGTGGGGACAGGTCTGTCACTGTATAACACTGGGTACAGTACTGGTGGGGACAGGTCTGTCACTGTATAACACTGGGTACAGTACTGGTGGGGACGGGTCTGTCACTGTATAACACTGGGGTACAGTACTGGTGGGGACAGGTCTGTCACTGTATAACACTGGGTACAGTACTGGTGGGGACAGGTCTGTCACTGTATAACACTGGGTACAGTACTGGTGGGGACAGGTCTGTCACTGTATAACACTGGGTACAGTACTGGTGGGGACAGGTCTGTCACTGTATAACACTGGGTACAGTACTGGTGGGGACAGGTCTGTCACTGTATAACACTGGGTACAGTACTGGTGGGACAGGTCTGTCACTGTATAACACTGGGTACAGTACTGGTGGGGACAGGTCTGTCACTGTATAACACTGGGGTACAGTACTGGTGGGGACAGGTCTGTCACTGTATAACACTGGGGTACAGTACTGGTGGGGACAGGTCTGTCACTGTATAACACTGGGGTACAGTACTGGTGGGGACAGGTCTGTCACTGTATAACACTGGGTACAGTACTGGTGGGGACAGGTCTGTCACTGTATAACACTGGGTACAGTACTGGTGGGGACAGGTCTGTCACTGTATAACACTGGGTACAGTACTGGTGGGGACAGGTCTGTCACTGTATAACACTGGGGTACAGTACTGGTGGGGACAGGTCTGTCACTGTATAACACTGGGGTACAGTACTGGTGGGGACAGGTCTGTCACTGTATAACACTGGGTACAGTACTGGTGGGGACAGGTCTGTCACTGTATAACACTGGGTACAGTACTGGTGGGGACAGGTCTGTCACTGTATAACACTGGGTACAGTACTGGTGGGGACAGGTCTGTCACTGTATAACACTGGGGTACAGTACTGGTGGGGACAGGTCTGTCACTGTATAACACTGGGTACAGTACTGGTGGGGACAGGTCTGTCACTGTATAACACTGGGGTACAGTACTGGTGGGACAGGTCTGTCACTGTATAACACTGGGTACAGTACTGGTGGGGACAGGTCTGTCACTGTATAACACTGGGTACAGTACTGGTGGGGACAGGTCTGTCACTGTATAACACTGGGGTACAGTACTGGTGGGGACAGGTCTGTCACTGTATAACACTGGGTACAGTACTGGTGGGGACAGGTCTGTCACTGTATAACACTGGGGTACAGTACTGGTGGGGACAGGTCTGTCACTGTATAACACTGGGGTACAGTACTGGTGGGGACAGGTCTGTCACTGTATAACACTGGGTACAGTACTGGTGGGGACAGGTCTGTCACTGTATAACACTGGGTACAGTACTGGTGGGGACAGGTCTGTCACTGTATAACACTGGGTACAGTACTGGTGGGGACAGGTCTGTCACTGTATAACACTGGGTACAGTACTGGTGGGGACAGGTCTGTCACTGTATAACACTGGGGTACAGTACTGGTGGGGACAGGTCTGTCACTGTATAACACTGGGGTACAGTACTGGTGGGACAGGTCTGTCACTGTATAACACTGGGTACAGTACTGGTGGGGACAGGTCTGTCACTGTATAACACTGGGTACAGTACTGGTGGGGACAGGTCTGTCACTGTATAACACTGGGGTACAGTACTGGTGGGGACTGGTCTGTCACTGTATAACACTGGGGTACACTACAGGTGGGGACAGGTATGTCACTGTATAACACTGGGTACAGTACTGAGGGGACAGGTCTGTCAATGTATAACACTGGGGTACAGTACTGGTGGGGAGTGGTCTGTCACTGTATAACACTGGGGTACAGTACTGGTGGGGACAGGTCTGTCACTGTATAACACTGGGTACAGTACTGGTGGGACAGGTCTGTCACTGTATAACACTGGGGTACAGTACTGGTGGGGACAGGTCTGTCACTGTATAACACTGGGGTACAGTACTGGTGGGGACAGGTCTGTCACTGTATAACACTGGGGTACAGTACTGGTGGGGACAGGTCTGTCACTGTATAACACTGGGTACAGTACTGGTGGGGACAGGTCTGTCACTGTATAACACTGGGTACAGTACTGGTGGGGACAGGTCTGTCACTGTATAACACTGGGTACAGTACTGGTGGGGACAGGTCTGTCACTGTATAACACTGGGGTACAGTACTGGTGGGGACAGGTCTGTCACTGTATAACACTGGGGTACAGTACTGGTGGGGACAGGTCTGTCACTGTATAACACTGGGGTACAGTACTGGTGGGACAGGTCTGTCACTGTATAACACTGGGGTACAGTACTGGTGGGGACAGGTCTGTCACTGTATAACACTGGGGTACAGTACTGGTGGGGACAGGTCTGTCACTGTATAACACTGGGTACAGTACTGGTGGGGACAGGTCTGTCACTGTATAACACTGGGGTACAGTACTGGTGGGGACAGGTCTGTCACTGTATAACACTGGGTACAGTACTGGTGGGGACAGGTCTGTCACTGTATAACACTGGGTACAGTACTGGTGGGGACAGGTCTGTCACTGTATAACACTGGGTACAGTACTGGTGGGGACAGGTCTGTCACTGTATAACACTGGGTACAGTACTGGTGGGGACAGGTCTGTCACTGTATAACACTGGGGTACAGTACTGGTGGGGACAGGTCTGTCACTGTATAACACTGGGTACAGTACTGGTGGGACAGGTCTGTCACTGTATAACACTGGGTACAGTACTGGTGGGACAGGTCTGTCACTGTATAACACTGGGGTACAGTACTGGTGGGGACAGGTCTGTCACTGTATAACACTGGGGTACAGTACTGGTGGGACAGGTCTGTCACTGTATAACACTGGGGTACAGTACTGGTGGGGACAGGTCTGTCACTGTATAACACTGGGTACAGTACTGGTGGGGACAGGTCTGTCACTGTATAACACTGGGGTACAGTACTGGTGGGGACAGGTCTGTCACTGTATAACACTGGGGTACAGTACTGGTGGGGACAGGTCTGTCACTGTATAACACTGGGGTACAGTACTGGTGGGGACAGGTCTGTCACTGTATAACACTGGGTACAGTACTGGTGGGGACAGGTCTGTCACTGTATAACACTGGGTACAGTACTGGTGGGGACAGGTCTGTCACTGTATAACACTGGGTACAGTACTGGTGGGGACAGGTCTGTCACTGTATAACACTGGGGTACAGTACTGGTGGGGACAGGTCTGTCACTGTATAACACTGGGGTACAGTACTGGTGGGGACAGGTCTGTCACTGTATAACACTGGGTACAGTACTGGTGGGGACAGGTCTGTCACTGTATAACACTGGGTACAGTACTGGTGGGACAGGTCTGTCACTGTATAACACTGGGTACAGTACTGGTGGGGACAGGTCTGTCACTGTATAACACTGGGGTACAGTACTGGTGGGGACAGGTCTGTCACTGTATAACACTGGGGTACAGTACTGGTGGGGACAGGTCTGTCACTGTATAACACTGGGGTACAGTACTGGTGGGGACAGGTCTGTCACTGTATAACACTGGGTACAGTACTGGTGGGGACAGGTCTGTCACTGTATAACACTGGGTACAGTACTGGTGGGGACAGGTCTGTCACTGTATAACACTGGGTACAGTACTGGTGGGACAGGTCTGTCACTGTATAACACTGGGTACAGTACTGGTGGGGACAGGTCTGTCACTGTATAACACTGGGTACAGTACTGGTGGGACAGGTCTGTCACTGTATAACACTGGGTACAGTACTGGTGGGGACAGGTCTGTCACTGTATAACACTGGGTACAGTACTGGTGGGGACAGGTCTGTCACTGTATAACACTGGGTACAGTACTGGTGGGGACAGGTCTGTCACTGTATAACACTGGGTACAGTACTGGTGGGGACAGGTCTGTCACTGTATAACACTGGGTACAGTACTGGTGGGGACAGGTCTGTCACTGTATAACACTGGGGTACAGTACTGGTGGGGACAGGTCTGTCACTGTATAACACTGGGTACAGTACTGGTGGGGACAGGTCTGTCACTGTATAACACTGGGGTACAGTACTGGTGGGGACAGGTCTGTCACTGTATAACACTGGGGTACAGTACTGGTGGGGACAGGTCTGTCACTGTATAACACTGGGTACAGTACTGGTGGGACAGGTCTGTCACTGTATAACACTGGGTACAGTACTGGTGGGGACAGGTCTGTCACTGTATAACACTGGGGTACAGTACTGGTGGGGACAGGTCTGTCACTGTATAACACTGGGTACAGTACTGGTGGGGACAGGTCTGTCACTGTATAACACTGGGTACAGTACTGGTGGGGACAGGTCTGTCACTGTATAACACTGGGGTACAGTACTGGTGGGGACAGGTCTGTCACTGTATAACACTGGGGTACAGTACTGGTGGGGACAGGTCTGTCACTGTATAACACTGGGGTACAGTACTGGTGGGGACAGGTCTGTCACTGTATAACACTGGGTACAGTACTGGTGGGGACAGGTCTGTCACTGTATAACACTGGGGTACAGTACTGGTGGGGACAGGTCTGTCACTGTATAACACTGGGGTACAGTACTGGTGGGGACAGGTCTGTCACTGTATAACACTGGGGTACAGTACTGGTGGGGACAGGTCTGTCACTGTATAACACTGGGTACAGTACTGGTGGGGACAGGTCTGTCACTGTATAACACTGGGTACAGTACTGGTGGGGACAGGTCTGTCACTGTATAACACTGGGGTACAGTACTGGTGGGGACAGGTCTGTCACTGTATAACACTGGGTACAGTACTGGTGGGGACAGGTCTGTCACTGTATAACACTGGGGTACAGTACTGGTGGGGACAGGTCTGTCACTGTATAACACTGGGTACAGTACTGGTGGGGACAGGTCTGTCACTGTATAACACTGGGGTACAGTACTGGTGGGACAGGTCTGTCACTGTATAACACTGGGGTACAGTACTGGTGGGGACAGGTCTGTCACTGTATAACACTGGGTACAGTACTGGTGGGGACAGGTCTGTCACTGTATAACACTGGGGTACAGTACTGGTGGGGACAGGTCTGTCACTGTATAACACTGGGTACAGTACTGGTGGGGACAGGTCTGTCACTGTATAACACTGGGGTACAGTACTGGTGGGGACAGGTCTGTCACTGTATAACACTGGGGTACAGTACTGGTGGGGACAGGTCTGTCACTGTATAACACTGGGGTACAGTACTGGTGGGGACAGGTCTGTCACTGTATAACACTGGGGTACAGTACTGGTGGGGACAGGTCTGTCACTGTATAACACTGGGTACAGTACTGGTGGGGACAGGTCTGTCACTGTATAACACTGGGGTACAGTACTGGTGGGGACAGGTCTGTCACTGTATAACACTGGGGTACAGTACTGGTGGGGACAGGTCTGTCACTGTATAACACTGGGTACAGTACTGGTGGGGACAGGTCTGTCACTGTATAACACTGGGGTACAGTACTGGTGGGACAGGTCTGTCACTGTATAACACTGGGGTACAGTACTGGTGGGGACAGGTCTGTCACTGTATAACACTGGGGTACAGTACTGGTGGGGACAGGTCTGTCACTGTATAACACTGGGGTACAGTACTGGTGGGGACAGGTCTGTCACTGTATAACACTGGGTACAGTACTGGTGGGGACAGGTCTGTCACTGTATAACACTGGGGTACAGTACTGGTGGGGACAGGTCTGTCACTGTATAACACTGGGGTACAGTACTGGTGGGGACAGGTCTGTCACTGTATAACACTGGGTACAGTACTGGTGGGGACAGGTCTGTCACTGTATAACACTGGGGTACAGTACTGGTGGGGACAGGTCTGTCACTGTATAACACTGGGTACAGTACTGGTGGGGACAGGTCTGTCACTGTATAACACTGGGTACAGTACTGGTGGGGACAGGTCTGTCACTGTATAACACTGGGGTACAGTACTGGTGGGGACAGGTCTGTCACTGTATAACACTGGGGTACAGTACTGGTGGGGACAGGTCTGTCACTGTATAACACTGGGGTACAGTACTGGTGGGGACAGGTCTGTCACTGTATAACACTGGGTACAGTACTGGTGGGGACAGGTCTGTCACTGTATAACACTGGGGTACAGTACTGGTGGGGACAGGTCTGTCACTGTATAACACTGGGTACAGTACTGGTGGGGACAGGTCTGTCACTGTATAACACTGGGTACAGTACTGGTGGGGACAGGTCTGTCACTGTATAACACTGGGTACAGTACTGGTGGGGACAGGTCTGTCACTGTATAACACTGGGTACAGTACTGGTGGGGACAGGTCTGTCACTGTATAACACTGGGTACAGTACTGGTGGGGACAGGTCTGTCACTGTATAACACTGGGTACAGTACTGGTGGGGACAGGTCTGTCACTGTATAACACTGGGGTACAGTACTGGTGGGGACAGGTCTGTCACTGTATAACACTGGGGTACAGTACTGGTGGGGACAGGTCTGTCACTGTATAACACTGGGTACAGTACTGGTGGGACAGGTCTGTCACTGTATAACACTGGGGTACAGTACTGGTGGGGACAGGTCTGTCACTGTATAACACTGGGTACAGTACTGGTGGGACAGGTCTGTCACTGTATAACACTGGGTACAGTACTGGTGGGGACAGGTCTGTCACTGTATAACACTGGGTACAGTACTGGTGGGGACAGGTCTGTCACTGTATAACACTGGGTACAGTACTGGTGGGGACAGGTCTGTCACTGTATAACACTGGGTACAGTACTGGTGGGGACAGGTCTGTCACTGTATAACACTGGGGTACAGTACTGGTGGGACAGGTCTGTCACTGTATAACACTGGGTACAGTACTGGTGGGGACAGGTCTGTCACTGTATAACACTGGGGTACAGTACTGGTGGGGACAGGTCTGTCACTGTATAACACTGGGTACAGTACTGGTGGGGACAGGTCTGTCACTGTATAACACTGGGGTACAGTACTGGTGGGGACAGGTCTGTCACTGTATAACACTGGGGTACAGTACTGGTGGGGACAGGTCTGTCACTGTATAACACTGGGGTACAGTACTGGTGGGGACAGGTCTGTCACTGTATAACACTGGGTACAGTACTGGTGGGGACAGGTCTGTCACTGTATAACACTGGGGTACAGTACTGGTGGGGACAGGTCTGTCACTGTATAACACTGGGGTACAGTACTGGTGGGGACAGGTCTGTCACTGTATAACACTGGGGTACAGTACTGGTGGGGACAGGTCTGTCACTGTATAACACTGGGTACAGTACTGGTGGGACAGGTCTGTCACTGTATAACACTGGGGTACAGTACTGGTGGGGACAGGTCTGTCACTGTATAACACTGGGGTACAGTACTGGTGGGGACAGGTCTGTCACTGTATAACACTGGGTACAGTACTGGTGGGGACAGGTCTGTCACTGTATAACACTGGGTACAGTACTGGTGGGGACAGGTCTGTCACTGTATAACACTGGGGTACAGTACTGGTGGGACAGGTCTGTCACTGTATAACACTGGGGTACAGTACTGGTGGGGACAGGTCTGTCACTGTATAACACTGGGGTACAGTACTGGTGGGGACAGGTCTGTCACTGTATAACACTGGGGTACAGTACTGGTGGGGACAGGTCTGTCACTGTATAACACTGGGTACAGTACTGGTGGGGACAGGTCTGTCACTGTATAACACTGGGTACAGTACTGGTGGGGACAGGTCTGTCACTGTATAACACTGGGGTACAGTACTGGTGGGGACAGGTCTGTCACTGTATAACACTGGGGTACAGTACTGGTGGGGACAGGTCTGTCACTGTATAACACTGGGTACAGTACTGGTGGGGACAGGTCTGTCACTGTATAACACTGGGTACAGTACTGGTGGGGACAGGTCTGTCACTGTATAACACTGGGTACAGTACTGGTGGGGACAGGTCTGTCACTGTATAACACTGGGGTACAGTACTGGTGGGGACAGGTCTGTCACTGTATAACACTGGGTACAGTACTGGTGGGACAGGTCTGTCACTGTATAACACTGGGTACAGTACTGGTGGGGACAGGTCTGTCACTGTATAACACTGGGGTACAGTACTGGTGGGGACAGGTCTGTCACTGTATAACACTGGGGTACAGTACTGGTGGGGACAGGTCTGTCACTGTATAACACTGGGGTACAGTACTGGTGGGGACAGGTCTGTCACTGTATAACACTGGGGTACAGTACTGGTGGGGACAGGTCTGTCACTGTATAACACTGGGTACAGTACTGGTGGGGACAGGTCTGTCACTGTATAACACTGGGTACAGTACTGGTGGGGACAGGTCTGTCACTGTATAACACTGGGGTACAGTACTGGTGGGGACAGGTCTGTCACTGTATAACACTGGGGTACAGTACTGGTGGGGACAGGTCTGTCACTGTATAACACTGGGGTACAGTACTGGTGGGGACAGGTCTGTCACTGTATAACACTGGGTACAGTACTGGTGGGACAGGTCTGTCACTGTATAACACTGGGTACAGTACTGGTGGGGACAGGTCTGTCACTGTATAACACTGGGTACAGTACTGGTGGGGACAGGTCTGTCACTGTATAACACTGGGGTACAGTACTGGTGGGGACAGGTCTGTCACTGTATAACACTGGGGTACAGTACTGGTGGGGACAGGTCTGTCACTGTATAACACTGGGTACAGTACTGGTGGGGACAGGTCTGTCACTGTATAACACTGGGGTACAGTACTGGTGGGGACAGGTCTGTCACTGTATAACACTGGGGTACAGTACTGGTGGGGACAGGTCTGTCACTGTATAACACTGGGGTACAGTACTGGTGGGGACAGGTCTGTCACTGTATAACACTGGGTACAGTACTGGTGGGGACAGGTCTGTCACTGTATAACACTGGGGTACAGTACTGGTGGGGACAGGTCTGTCACTGTATAACACTGGGTACAGTACTGGTGGGGACAGGTCTGTCACTGTATAACACTGGGTACAGTACTGGTGGGGACAGGTCTGTCACTGTATAACACTGGGTACAGTACTGGTGGGGACAGGTCTGTCACTGTATAACACTGGGTACAGTACTGGTGGGGACAGGTCTGTCACTGTATAACACTGGGTACAGTACTGGTGGGGACAGGTCTGTCACTGTATAACACTGGGTACAGTACTGGTGGGGACAGGTCTGTCACTGTATAACACTGGGTACAGTACTGGTGGGGACAGGTCTGTCACTGTATAACACTGGGGTACAGTACTGGTGGGACAGGTCTGTCACTGTATAACACTGGGTACAGTACTGGTGGGGACAGGTCTGTCACTGTATAACACTGGGGTACAGTACTGGTGGGGACAGGTCTGTCACTGTATAACACTGGGTACAGTACTGGTGGGGACAGGTCTGTCACTGTATAACACTGGGTACAGTACTGGTGGGGACAGGTCTGTCACTGTATAACACTGGGGTACAGTACTGGTGGGGGGTCTGTCACTGTATAACACTGGGGTACAGTACTGGTGGGGACAGGTCTGTCACTGTATAACACTGGGTACAGTACTGGTGGGGACAGGTCTGTCACTGTATAACACTGGGTACAGTACTGGTGGGGACAGGTCTGTCACTGTATAACACTGGGTACAGTACTGGTGGGGACAGGTCTGTCACTGTATAACACTGGGGTACAGTACTGGTGGGGACAGGTCTGTCACTGTATAACACTGGGTACAGTACTGGTGGGGACAGGTCTGTCACTGTATAACACTGGGTACAGTACTGGTGGGACAGGTCTGTCACTGTATAACACTGGGTACAGTACTGGTGGGGACAGGTCTGTCACTGTATAACACTGGGTACAGTACTGGTGGGGACAGGTCTGTCACTGTATAACACTGGGTACAGTACTGGTGGGGACAGGTCTGTCACTGTATAACACTGGGTACAGTACTGGTGGGGACAGGTCTGTCACTGTATAACACTGGGGTACAGTACTGGTGGGGACAGGTCTGTCACTGTATAACACTGGGGTACAGTACTGGTGGGGACAGGTCTGTCACTGTATAACACTGGGGTACAGTACTGGTGGGGACAGGTCTGTCACTGTATAACACTGGGGTACAGTACTGGTGGGGACAGGTCTGTCACTGTATAACACTGGGTACAGTACTGGTGGGGACAGGTCTGTCACTGTATAACACTGGGTACAGTACTGGTGGGGACAGGTCTGTCACTGTATAACACTGGGTACAGTACTGGTGGGGACAGGTCTGTCACTGTATAACACTGGGTACAGTACTGGTGGGGACAGGTCTGTCACTGTATAACACTGGGGTACAGTACTGGTGGGGACAGGTCTGTCACTGTATAACACTGGGTACAGTACTGGTGGGGACAGGTCTGTCACTGTATAACACTGGGGTACAGTACTGGTGGGGACAGGTCTGTCACTGTATAACACTGGGGTACAGTACTGGTGGGGACAGGTCTGTCACTGTATAACACTGGGTACAGTACTGGTGGGGACAGGTCTGTCACTGTATAACACTGGGTACAGTACTGGTGGGGACAGGTCTGTCACTGTATAACACTGGGTACAGTACTGGTGGGGACAGGTCTGTCACTGTATAACACTGGGTACAGTACTGGTGGGGACAGGTCTGTCACTGTATAACACTGGGGTACAGTACTGGTGGGGACAGGTCTGTCACTGTATAACACTGGGGTACAGTACTGGTGGGGACAGGTCTGTCACTGTATAACACTGGGGTACAGTACTGGTGGGGACAGGTCTGTCACTGTATAACACTGGGGTACAGTACTGGTGGGGACAGGTCTGTCACTGTATAACACTGGGTACAGTACTGGTGGGGACAGGTCTGTCACTGTATAACACTGGGGTACAGTACTGGTGGGGACAGGTCTGTCACTGTATAACACTGGGTACAGTACTGGTGGGGACAGGTCTGTCACTGTATAACACTGGGTACAGTACTGGTGGGGACAGGTCTGTCACTGTATAACACTGGGTACAGTACTGGTGGGGACAGGTCTGTCACTGTATAACACTGGGTACAGTACTGGGGACAGGTCTGTCACTGTATAACACTGGGGTACAGTACTGGTGGGGACAGGTCTGTCACTGTATAACACTGGGGTACAGTACTGGTGGGGACAGGTCTGTCACTGTATAACACTGGGGTACAGTACTGGTGGGACAGGTCTGTCACTGTATAACACTGGGGTACAGTACTGGTGGGGACAGGTCTGTCACTGTATAACACTGGGTACAGTACTGGTGGGGACAGGTCTGTCACTGTATAACACTGGGGTACAGTACTGGTGGGGACAGGTCTGTCACTGTATAACACTGGGGTACAGTACTGGTGGGGACAGGTCTGTCACTGTATAACACTGGGGTACAGTACTGGTGGGGACAGGTCTGTCACTGTATAACACTGGGTACAGTACTGGTGGGGACAGGTCTGTCACTGTATAACACTGGGTACAGTACTGGTGGGGACAGGTCTGTCACTGTATAACACTGGGGTACAGTACTGGTGGGGACAGGTCTGTCACTGTATAACACTGGGTACAGTACTGGTGGGGACAGGTCTGTCACTGTATAACACTGGGGTACAGTACTGGTGGGGACAGGTCTGTCACTGTATAACACTGGGGTACAGTACTGGTGGGGACAGGTCTGTCACTGTATAACACTGGGTACAGTACTGGTGGGGACAGGTCTGTCACTGTATAACACTGGGTACAGTACTGGTGGGGACAGGTCTGTCACTGTATAACACTGGGGTACAGTACTGGTGGGGACAGGTCTGTCACTGTATAACACTGGGGTACAGTACTGGTGGGGACAGGTCTGTCACTGTATAACACTGGGTACAGTACTGGTGGGGACAGGTCTGTCACTGTATAACACTGGGTACAGTACTGGTGGGGACAGGTCTGTCACTGTATAACACTGGGGTACAGTACTGGTGGGGACAGGTCTGTCACTGTATAACACTGGGTACAGTACTGGTGGGGACAGGTCTGTCACTGTATAACACTGGGTACAGTACTGGTGGGGACAGGTCTGTCACTGTATAACACTGGGGTACAGTACTGGTGGGGACAGGTCTGTCACTGTATAACACTGGGGTACAGTACTGGTGGGGACAGGTCTGTCACTGTATAACACTGGGTACAGTACTGGTGGGGACAGGTCTGTCACTGTATAACACTGGGTACAGTACTGGTGGGGACAGGTCTGTCACTGTATAACACTGGGTACAGTACTGGTGGGGACAGGTCTGTCACTGTATAACACTGGGTACAGTACTGGTGGGGACAGGTCTGTCACTGTATAACACTGGGGTACAGTACTGGTGGGACAGGTCTGTCACTGTATAACACTGGGTACAGTACTGGTGGGGACAGGTCTGTCACTGTATAACACTGGGGTACAGTACTGGTGGGGACAGGTCTGTCACTGTATAACACTGGGGTACAGTACTGGTGGGGACAGGTCTGTCACTGTATAACACTGGGTACAGTACTGGTGGGGACAGGTCTGTCACTGTATAACACTGGGGTACAGTACTGGTGGGGACAGGTCTGTCACTGTATAACACTGGGTACAGTACTGGTGGGGACAGGTCTGTCACTGTATAACACTGGGGTACAGTACTGGTGGGGACAGGTCTGTCACTGTATAACACTGGGTACAGTACTGGTGGGGACAGGTCTGTCACTGTATAACACTGGGTACAGTACTGGTGGGGACAGGTCTGTCACTGTATAACACTGGGTACAGTACTGGTGGGGACAGGTCTGTCACTGTATAACACTGGGGTACAGTACTGGTGGGGACAGGTCTGTCACTGTATAACACTGGGGTACAGTACTGGTGGGGACAGGTCTGTCACTGTATAACACTGGGGTACAGTACTGGTGGGGACAGGTCTGTCACTGTATAACACTGGGGTACAGTACTGGTGGGGACAGGTCTGTCACTGTATAACACTGGGGTACAGTACTGGTGGGGACAGGTCTGTCACTGTATAACACTGGGGTACAGTACTGGTGGGGACAGGTCTGTCACTGTATAACACTGGGGTACAGTACTGGTGGGGACAGGTCTGTCACTGTATAACACTGGGGTACAGTACTGGTGGGGACAGGTCTGTCACTGTATAACACTGGGGTACAGTACTGGTGGGGACAGGTCTGTCACTGTATAACACTGGGTACAGTACTGGTGGGGACAGGTCTGTCACTGTATAACACTGGGTACAGTACTGGTGGGGACAGGTCTGTCACTGTATAACACTGGGGTACAGTACTGGTGGGGACAGGTCTGTCACTGTATAACACTGGGTACAGTACTGGTGGGGACAGGTCTGTCACTGTATAACACTGGGTACAGTACTGGTGGGGACAGGTCTGTCACTGTATAACACTGGGGTACAGTACTGGTGGGGACAGGTCTGTCACTGTATAACACTGGGTACAGTACTGGTGGGGACAGGTCTGTCACTGTATAACACTGGGTACAGTACTGGTGGGGACAGGTCTGTCACTGTATAACACTGGGTACAGTACTGGTGGGGACAGGTCTGTCACTGTATAACACTGGGGTACAGTACTGGTGGGGACAGGTCTGTCACTGTATAACACTGGGTACAGTACTGGTGGGGACAGGTCTGTCACTGTATAACACTGGGGTACAGTACTGGTGGGGACAGGTCTGTCACTGTATAACACTGGGTACAGTACTGGTGGGGACAGGTCTGTCACTGTATAACACTGGGGTACAGTACTGGTGGGGACAGGTCTGTCACTGTATAACACTGGGTACAGTACTGGTGGGGACAGGTCTGTCACTGTATAACACTGGGGTACAGTACTGGTGGGGACAGGTCTGTCACTGTATAACACTGGGTACAGTACTGGTGGGGACAGGTCTGTCACTGTATAACACTGGGTACAGTACTGGTGGGGACAGGTCTGTCACTGTATAACACTGGGGTACAGTACTGGTGGGGACAGGTCTGTCACTGTATAACACTGGGGTACAGTACTGGTGGGGACAGGTCTGTCACTGTATAACACTGGGGTACAGTACTGGTGGGGACAGGTCTGTCACTGTATAACACTGGGGTACAGTACTGGTGGGACAGGTCTGTCACTGTATAACACTGGGGTACAGTACTGGTGGGACAGGTCTGTCACTGTATAACACTGGGGTACAGTACTGGTGGGGACAGGTCTGTCACTGTATAACACTGGGGTACAGTACTGGTGGGGACAGGTCTGTCACTGTATAACACTGGGGTACAGTACTGGTGGGGACAGGTCTGTCACTGTATAACACTGGGTACAGTACTGGTGGGGACAGGTCTGTCACTGTATAACACTGGGTACAGTACTGGTGGGGACAGGTCTGTCACTGTATAACACTGGGTACAGTACTGGTGGGGACAGGTCTGTCACTGTATAACACTGGGGTACAGTACTGGTGGGGACAGGTCTGTCACTGTATAACACTGGGGTACAGTACTGGTGGGGACAGGTCTGTCACTGTATAACACTGGGGTACAGTACTGGTGGGGACAGGTCTGTCACTGTATAACACTGGGTACAGTACTGGTGGGGACAGGTCTGTCACTGTATAACACTGGGGTACAGTACTGGTGGGGACAGGTCTGTCACTGTATAACACTGGGGTACAGTACTGGTGGGGACAGGTCTGTCACTGTATAACACTGGGTACAGTACTGGTGGGGACAGGTCTGTCACTGTATAACACTGGGGTACAGTACTGGTGGGGACAGGTCTGTCACTGTATAACACTGGGTACAGTACTGGTGGGGACAGGTCTGTCACTGTATAACACTGGGTACAGTACTGGTGGGGACAGGTCTGTCACTGTATAACACTGGGGTACAGTACTGGTGGGGACAGGTCTGTCACTGTATAACACTGGGTACAGTACTGGTGGGGACAGGTCTGTCACTGTATAACACTGGGTACAGTACTGGTGGGGACAGGTCTGTCACTGTATAACACTGGGTACAGTACTGGTGGGGACAGGTCTGTCACTGTATAACACTGGGGTACAGTACTGGTGGGGACAGGTCTGTCACTGTATAACACTGGGTACAGTACTGGTGGGGACAGGTCTGTCACTGTATAACACTGGGGTACAGTACTGGTGGGGACAGGTCTGTCACTGTATAACACTGGGGTACAGTACTGGTGGGGACAGGTCTGTCACTGTATAACACTGGGTACAGTACTGGTGGGGACAGGTCTGTCACTGTATAACACTGGGGTACAGTACTGGTGGGGACAGGTCTGTCACTGTATAACACTGGGTACAGTACTGGTGGGGACAGGTCTGTCACTGTATAACACTGGGGTACAGTACTGGTGGGGACAGGTCTGTCACTGTATAACACTGGGTACAGTACTGGTGGGGACAGGTCTGTCACTGTATAACACTGGGTACAGTACTGGTGGGGACAGGTCTGTCACTGTATAACACTGGGTACAGTACTGGTGGGGACAGGTCTGTCACTGTATAACACTGGGTACAGTACTGGTGGGGACAGGTCTGTCACTGTATAACACTGGGGTACAGTACTGGTGGGGACAGGTCTGTCACTGTATAACACTGGGTACAGTACTGGTGGGACAGGTCTGTCACTGTATAACACTGGGTACAGTACTGGTGGGGACAGGTCTGTCACTGTATAACACTGGGGTACAGTACTGGTGGGGACAGGTCTGTCACTGTATAACACTGGGGTACAGTACTGGTGGGGACAGGTCTGTCACTGTATAACACTGGGGTACAGTACTGGTGGGACAGGTCTGTCACTGTATAACACTGGGGTACAGTACTGGTGGGACAGGTCTGTCACTGTATAACACTGGGGTACAGTACTGGTGGGGACAGGTCTGTCACTGTATAACACTGGGTACAGTACTGGTGGGACAGGTCTGTCACTGTATAACACTGGGGTACAGTACTGGTGGGGACAGGTCTGTCACTGTATAACACTGGGTACAGTACTGGTGGGGACAGGTCTGTCACTGTATAACACTGGGGTACAGTACTGGTGGGGACAGGTCTGTCACTGTATAACACTGGGTACAGTACTGGTGGGGACAGGTCTGTCACTGTATAACACTGGGTACAGTACTGGTGGGGACAGGTCTGTCACTGTATAACACTGGGTACAGTACTGGTGGGGACAGGTCTGTCACTGTATAACACTGGGGTACAGTACTGGGGACAGGTCTGTCACTGTATAACACTGGGGTACAGTACTGGTGGGGACAGGTCTGTCACTGTATAACACTGGGTACAGTACTGGTGGGGACAGGTCTGTCACTGTATAACACTGGGGTACAGTACTGGTGGGGACAGGTCTGTCACTGTATAACACTGGGTACAGTACTGGTGGGGACAGGTCTGTCACTGTATAACACTGGGGTACAGTACTGGTGGGGACAGGTCTGTCACTGTATAACACTGGGGTACAGTACTGGTGGGGACAGGTCTGTCACTGTATAACACTGGGGTACAGTACTGGTGGGGACAGGTCTGTCACTGTATAACACTGGGTACAGTACTGGTGGGGACAGGTCTGTCACTGTATAACACTGGGTACAGTACTGGTGGGGACAGGTCTGTCACTGTATAACACTGGGGTACAGTACTGGTGGGGACAGGTCTGTCACTGTATAACACTGGGGTACAGTACTGGTGGGGACAGGTCTGTCACTGTATAACACTGGGTACAGTACTGGTGGGGACAGGTCTGTCACTGTATAACACTGGGTACAGTACTGGTGGGGACAGGTCTGTCACTGTATAACACTGGGTACAGTACTGGTGGGGACAGGTCTGTCACTGTATAACACTGGGTACAGTACTGGTGGGGACAGGTCTGTCACTGTATAACACTGGGGTACAGTACTGGTGGGGACAGGTCTGTCACTGTATAACACTGGGGTACAGTACTGGTGGGGACAGGTCTGTCACTGTATAACACTGGGTACAGTACTGGTGGGGACAGGTCTGTCACTGTATAACACTGGGGTACAGTACTGGTGGGGACAGGTCTGTCACTGTATAACACTGGGGTACAGTACTGGTGGGACAGGTCTGTCACTGTATAACACTGGGGTACAGTACTGGTGGGGACAGGTCTGTCACTGTATAACACTGGGGTACAGTACTGGTGGGGACAGGTCTGTCACTGTATAACACTGGGGTACAGTACTGGTGGGGACAGGTCTGTCACTGTATAACACTGGGTACAGTACTGGTGGGGACAGGTCTGTCACTGTATAACACTGGGGTACAGTACTGGTGGGACAGGTCTGTCACTGTATAACACTGGGGTACAGTACTGGTGGGGACAGGTCTGTCACTGTATAACACTGGGGTACAGTACTGGTGGGGACAGGTCTGTCACTGTATAACACTGGGGTACAGTACTGGTGGGGACAGGTCTGTCACTGTATAACACTGGGGTACAGTACTGGTGGGGACAGGTCTGTCACTGTATAACACTGGGGTACAGTACTGGTGGGACAGGTCTGTCACTGTATAACACTGGGGTACAGTACTGGTGGGGACAGGTCTGTCACTGTATAACACTGGGGTACAGTACTGGTGGGGACAGGTCTGTCACTGTATAACACTGGGTACAGTACTGGTGGGGACAGGTCTGTCACTGTATAACACTGGGGTACAGTACTGGTGGGGACAGGTCTGTCACTGTATAACACTGGGGTACAGTACTGGTGGGGACAGGTCTGTCACTGTATAACACTGGGGTACAGTACTGGTGGGGACAGGTCTGTCACTGTATAACACTGGGGTACAGTACTGGTGGGGACAGGTCTGTCACTGTATAACACTGGGGTACAGTACTGGTGGGACAGGTCTGTCACTGTATAACACTGGGGTACAGTACTGGTGGGGACAGGTCTGTCACTGTATAACACTGGGGTACAGTACTGGTGGGGACAGGTCTGTCACTGTATAACACTGGGTACAGTACTGGTGGGGACAGGTCTGTCACTGTATAACACTGGGTACAGTACTGGTGGGACAGGTCTGTCACTGTATAACACTGGGGTACAGTACTGGTGGGGACAGGTCTGTCACTGTATAACACTGGGTACAGTACTGGTGGGGACAGGTCTGTCACTGTATAACACTGGGGTACAGTACTGGTGGGGACAGGTCTGTCACTGTATAACACTGGGTACAGTACTGGTGGGGACAGGTCTGTCACTGTATAACACTGGGGTACAGTACTGGTGGGGACAGGTCTGTCACTGTATAACACTGGGGTACAGTACTGGTGGGGACAGGTCTGTCACTGTATAACACTGGGTACAGTACTGGTGGGACAGGTCTGTCACTGTATAACACTGGGGTACAGTACTGGTGGGGACAGGTCTGTCACTGTATAACACTGGGGTACAGTACTGGTGGGGACAGGTCTGTCACTGTATAACACTGGGGTACAGTACTGGTGGGGACAGGTCTGTCACTGTATAACACTGGGTACAGTACTGGTGGGGACAGGTCTGTCACTGTATAACACTGGGTACAGTACTGGTGGGGACAGGTCTGTCACTGTATAACACTGGGTACAGTACTGGTGGGGAGGTCTGTCACTGTATAACACTGGGGTACAGTACTGGTGGGGACAGGTCTGTCACTGTATAACACTGGGTACAGTACTGGTGGGACAGGTCTGTCACTGTAACACTGGGTACAGTACTGGTGGGGACAGGTCTGTCACTGTATAACACTGGGTACAGTACTGGTGGGGACAGGTCTGTCACTGTATAACACTGGGGTACAGTACTGGTGGGGACAGGTCTGTCACTGTATAACACTGGGGTACAGTACTGGTGGGGACAGGTCTGTCACTGTATAACACTGGGGTACAGTACTGGTGGGGACAGGTCTGTCACTGTATAACACTGGGCACAGTACTGGTGGGGACAGGTCTGTCACTGTATAACACTGGGGTACAGTACTGGTGGGGACAGGTCTGTCACTGTATAACACTGGGGTACAGTACTGGTGGGGACAGGTCTGTCACTGTATAACACTGGGGTACAGTACTGGTGGGGACAGGTCTGTCACTGTATAACACTGGGGTACAGTACTGGTGGGGACAGGTCTGTCACTGTATAACACTGGGGTACAGTACTGGTGGGGACAGGTCTGTCACTGTATAACACTGGGGTACAGTACTGGTGGGGACAGGTCTGTCACCGTATAACACTGAGATACAGTACTGGTGGGGACAGGTCTGTCACTGTATAACACGGGGGTACACTACTGGTGGGACAGGTCTGTCACTGTATAACACTGGGATACAGTACTGGTGGGACAGGTCTGTCACTGTATAACACTGGGGTACAGTACTGGTGGGGACAGGTCTGTCACTCTGTAACACTGGTGTACAGTACTGGTGGGACAGGTCTGTCACTGTATAACACTGGGGTACAGTACTGGTGGGGACAGGTCTGTCACTGTATGACACTGGGGTACAGTACTGGTGGGGACAGGTCTGTCACTGTGTAACACTGGGTACAGTACTGGTGGGGACAGGTCTGTCACTGTATAACACTGGGGTACAGTACGTTTGGGGACAGGTCAGTCACTGTTTAACCTTTGGGCACAGTACTGGTGGGGACAGGTCTGTCACTGTATAACACTGGGGTACAGTACTGGTGGGGACAGATCTGTCACTGTATAACACTGGGGTACAGTACTGGTGGGGACAGGTCTGTCACTGTATAACACTGGGTACAGTACTGGTGGGGACAGGTCTGTCACTGTATAACACTGGGTACAGTACTGGTGGGGACAGGTCTGTCACTGTATAACACTGGGGTACAGTACTGGTGGGACAGGTCTGTCACTGTATAACACTGGGTACAGTACTGTGGGGACAGGTCTGTCACTGTATAACACTGGGTACAGTACTGGTGGGACAGGTCTGTCACTGTATAACACTGGGGTACAGTACTGGTGGGACAGGTCTGTCACTGTATAACACTGGGTACAGTACTGGTGGGACAGGTCTGTCACTGTATAACACTGGGGTACAGTACTGGTGGGGACAGGTCTGTCACTGTATAACACTGGGGTACAGTACTGGTGGGGACAGGTCTGTCACTGTATAACACTGGGTACAGTACTGGTGGGGACAGGTCTGTCACTGTATAACACTGGGTACAGTACTGGTGGGGACAGGTCTGTCACTGTATAACACTGGGTAAGTACTGTGGGGACAGGTCTGTCACTGTATAACACTGGGTACAGTACTGGTGGGGACAGGTCTGTCACTGTATAACACTGGGGTACAGTACTGGTGGGACAGGTCTGTCACTGTATAACACTGGGTACAGTACTGGTGGGGACAGGTCTGTCACTGTATAACACTGGGGTACAGTACTAGTGGGGACAGGTCTGTCACTGTATAACACTGGTACAGTACTGGTGGGGACAGGTCTGTCACTGTATAACACTGGGGTACAGTACTGGTGGGGACAGGTCTGTCACTGTATAACACTGGGTACAGTACTGGTGGGACAGGTCTGTCACTGTATAACACTGGGTACAGTACTGGTGGGGACAGGTCTGTCACTGTATAACACTGGGGTACAGTACTGGTGGGGACAGGTCTGTCACTGTATAACACTGGTACAGTACTGGTGGGACAGGTCTGTCACTGTATAACACTGGGGTACAGTACTGGTGGGAACAGGTCTGTCACTGTATAACACTGGGGTACAGTACTGGTGGGGACAGGTCTGTCACTGTATAACACTGGGGTACAGTACTGGTTGGGACAGGTCTTTCACTGTATAACACTAGGTTATAGTACTGGTGGGGACAGGTCTGTCACTGTATAACATTAGAGTACAGTACTGGTGGGGATGGGTCTGTCACTGTATAACACTGGGGTGCAGTACTTGAGGGGACAGGTCTGTCACTGTATAACACTGGGGTGCACTGCTGGTGGGGACAGGTCTGTCACTGTATAACACTGGGGTACAGTACTGGTGGGGACAGGTCTGTCACTGTATAACACTGGGGTACAGTACTGGTGGGGACAGGTCTGTCACTGTATAACACTGGGGTACAGTACTGGTGGGACAGGTCTGTCACTGTATAACACTGGGTACAGTACTGGTGGGGACAGGTCTGTCACTGTATAACACTGGGTACAGTACTGGTGGGGACAGGTCTGTCACTGTATAACACTGGGTACAGTACTGGTGGGACGGGTCTGTCACTGTATAACACTGGGTTACAGTACTGGTGGGACAGGTCTGTCACTGTATAACACTGGGTACAGTACTGGTGGGACGGGTCTGTCACTGTATAACACTGGGTACAGTACTGGTGGGACAGGTCTGTCACTGTTAACACTGGGGTACAGTGCTGGTGGGACAGGTCTGTCACTGTATAACACTGGGGTACAGTACTGGTGGGACAGGTCTGTCACTGTATAACACTGGGGTACAGTACTGTGGGAACAGGTCTGTCACTGTATAACACTGGGTACAGTACTGGTGGGACAGGTCTGTCACTGTATAACACTGGGGTACATACTGCTGGTGGACAGGTCTGTCACTGTATAACACTGGGTCACAGTACTACTGGGGACAGGTCTGTCACTGTATAACACTGGGTAAGTACTGGTGGGGACAGGTCTGTCACTGTATAACACTGGGTACAGTACTGGTGGGACAGGTCTGTCACTGTATAACACTGGGTTACAGTACTGTGGGGACAGGTCTGTCACTGTATAACACTGGTAACAGTACTGGTGGGACAGGTCTGTCACTGTATAACACTGGGGTACAGTACTGGTGGGGACAGGTCTGTCACTGTATAACACTGGGGTACAGTACTGGTGGGGACAGGTCTGTCACTGTATAACACTGGGGTACAGTACTGGTGGGGACAGGTCTGTCACTGTATAACACTGGGGTACAGTACTGGTGGGGACAGGTCTGTCACTGTATAACACTGGGGTACAGTACTGGTGGGACAGGTCTGTCACTGTATAACACTGGGTACAGTACTGGTGGGGAGGGTCTGTCACTGTATAACACTGGGTACAGTACTGGTGGGGACAGTCTGTCACTGTATAACACTGGGGTACAGTACTGGTGGGACAGGTCTGTCACTGTATAACACTGGGTACAGTACTGGTGGGGACAGGTCTGTCACTGTATAACACTGGGGTACAGTACTGTGGGACAGGTCTGTCACTGTATAACACTGGGGTACAGTACTGGTGGGGACAGGTCTGTCACTGTATAACACTGGGGTACAGTACTGGTGGGGACAGGTCTGTCACTGTATAACACTGGGTACAGTACTGTGGGGACAGGTCTGTCACTGTATAACACTGGGGTACAGTACTGTGGGGACAGGTCTGTCACTTTATAACACGGGTACAGTACTCGTGGACACAGGTCTGTCACTATATAACACGGGGGTACAGTACTGGTTGGACAGGTCTGTCACTGTATAACACTGGGTTACAGTACTGGTGGGGACAGGTCTGTCACTGTATAACACTGGGTACAGTACTGGTGGGGACAGGTCTGTCACTGTATAACACTGGGGTACAGTACTGGTGGGGACAGGTCTGTCACTTTATAACACGGGTACAGTACTCGTGGACACAGGTCTGTCACTATATAACACGGGGGTACAGTACTGGTTGGACAGGTCTGTCACTGTATAACACTGGGTTACAGTACTGGTGGGGCAGGTCTGTCACTTTATGATACTGAGGTACAGTACTGGTGGGAACAGGTCTGTCACTGTATAACACTGGGGTACAGAACTGGTGGGGACAGGTCTGTCACTGTATAACACTGGGGTGCAGTACTGGTTGGGACAGGTCTGTCACTGTATAACACAGGAGTACAGTACTGGTTGGGACGGTCTGTCACTGTATAACACTGGGGACAGTACTGGTGGGGACATGTCTGTCACTGTATAACACTGGGGTTATAGTACTGGTGGGGAAAGGTCTGTCACTGTATATCACTGGTGAACAGTACTAGTGGGGACGGGTCTGTCACTGTATAACACTGGGGTACAGTACTGGTGGGCACAGGTCTGTCACTGTGTAACACTGTGTACAATAGTAGTGCGGTCAGGTCTGTCACTGTATAACACTGGAACAGTACTGGTGGGGAAGGTTCTGTCACTGTATAACACTGGGGTACTGTACTGAGGGGACCGGTTTGTCACTGTATAACACTGGGGTACAGTACTGTGGGGACGGGTCTATCACTGTATAGCACTGGGTACAGTACTGGTGGGGACAGGTCTGTCACTGTATAACACTGGGGTACATAACTGCTGGGGTCGGGTCTATCACTGTATAACACTGGGGTTCAATACTACTGGGGACGGGTCTCAGTCACTGTATAACACGGGTATAGTACTGGTGGGGACAGGTCTGTCACTGTATAACACTGGATTATCGTACTGGTGGGGACGCGTCTGTCACTGTATAACACTGGTGTTCAGACTGCAGGGGACAGGTCTGTCACTGTATAACACTGGGTTACAGTTCTGGTGGGGACAGGTCTGTCACTGTATAACACTGGGGTACATTAATGGTTGGGACAGGTCTGTCACTGTATAAAACTGGGGTATAGTACTGCTGGGGACAGGTTGACAATGTATAACACTGGGGTACAGTATTAGTGGGGTCACGTCTATCACTGTATAACACTGGAATACAGTACTGGTGGGGACGGGTCTGTCACTGTATAACACGGGTACAGTACTGGTGGGGACAGGTCTGTCACTGTATAACACTGGGGTACAGTACTGGTGGGGACAGGTTTGTCACTGTATAACACTGGGGCACAGTACTGGTTTGGACAAGTCTGTCCCTGTATAACACTGGGGTACAGTACTGGTGGGGACAGGTCTGTCATCGTAAAACACTGGGGTACAGTACAGGTGGGGAAGGGTCTTTCACTGTATAAGACTGGTGCACAGTACTGTTGGGGAGAAGTCTGTCACTGTATAACACTGGGATACAGTACTGGTGGGGATGGGTCTGTCATGGTATAACACTGGGGTACAGTACTGGTGGGTCAGGTCTGTCGCTGTATAATACTGGGGTACAGTACTGGTGGGGATAGGTCTGTCACTGTATAAATCTGGGGTATAGTACTGCTGGGGACAGGTCTGTCAATGAATAACACTGGGGTACAGTATTAATGGGGTCACGTCTATCACTGTATAACACTGGAATACAGTACTGGTGGGGACGTGTCTGTCACTGTATAACACTGGCGTACAGTACTGGTGGGGACAGGTCTGTCACTGTATAACACTGGGAATACACCTAGGCGTACTGTACTGGTGGAGAATAGTGGTGACAGGTCTGTCACTCTGTATAAAACTGGGGTACAGTAACTGGTGGGGACAGTCTGTCACTGTATAACACTGAGTACAGTACTGGTGGGACAGGTCTGTCACTGTATAACATGGGGTACAGTACTGGTGTGGAACGAGTCTGTCACTGTAAAACAGTGGGTACAGTACTGTTGGAAGGGTTTTGTCTCTATAACACTGGGGTACAGTACTGGTGGGACAGGTTTGTCACTGTATCACACTGGGTACGTACTGGTTGGGATAGGTTTATCACTGTTTAACACTAGGTACAGTACTGTTTGTGACAGGTCTGTCACTGTATAACACTGGGGTACAGTATCTGATGGGACAGGTTCTGTCACTGTATAACAGCTGGGGTACAGTACTGGTGGGACAGGTCTTTCTCTGTATAACACTGGCTACAGTACTGGTGGGGACAGGTCTGTCACTGTATAACACTGGGGTACAGTACTGGTGGGAAGTGTTTTTTCTCGTATAACACTGATACAGGACAGTGGGGAAGGGTTTGTCGCTGTATAACAATCTGTGATACAGATCCGTTGGGACAAGTCTGTCACTGTATAACACTGCTGTACGGGACATACTAATGGGGATAGGTTTGTCACTATATAACACTAGGGTACTGTACTGGTGGGGACAGGTCCTCTCACTGATAAACACTGGGTACAGTACTGGTGGGGGAAGGTCTGTCAATCTATAACACTGGGTACAGTAACTGTGAGGAGACAGGTCTGTCACTGTATAACACTGAGTACAGTATTTGTGGGACAGGTCTGTCACTGTATAACACTGAGTACTGAACTGTGGGGACAGTCTGTCACTGGTATAACACTGTGGTACAGTACTGGTGGGACAGGTCTTTCACTTATAACATGGGGTACAGTACTGGTTGGGAAGGTTTTCTCAGTATAAAACACTGGGGGTATATACTGGTGGGGACAGGTTTGTCACTGTATCACACTGGGGTACATACTGGTGGGGATAGTTTATCACTGTTTAACACTAGGGTACAGTACTGGTTGGACAGGTCTGTCACTGTATAACACTGGGGTACAGTACTGGATGGGACAGTCTGTCACTGTATAACACTGGGTACAGTACTGGTGGGACAAGGTCTTTCTCTGTATAACACACGGCTACAGTACTGTGGGGACAGGTCTGTCACGGTATAACACTGGGGTACAGTAATCTGTGGGGGAAGGGTTTTTCCTCTGTATAACACTGGATACAGTACTGGTGGGGCAGGTCTGTCACTGTATTACACTGGTGTACATAACTGGTGGGGACAGGCTGAACGGTAGAACCACAGGGGTACAGTACTGTTGGGGACGGGTCTGTCACTGTAAACACTGGTGTACAGTACTGGTGGGGACAAGTCTGTCACTGTATAACACTGGGTACAGTACTGGTGGGAAGGTCTAGTCCCAATCTATAACACGTGGTACAGTACTGTGAGACAGGTCTGTCACTGTATAACACTGGATACAGTCTTGTGGGACATGTCTGTCACTGTGTAACACTGGGCACAGTACTAGTGTGGCCAGTCTGTCACTGTATACACTGGTGTACAGTACTGGTGGGATAGTCTGTCACTGTATTACACTGATTTACAGTACTGGTGGGACAGGTCGTCACTGTATTACTACTGGGGTACATGTACTGGCTGGACAGGTCTGTCACTTTATAAACACTGGGGTATAGAACTGGTGGGATAATTATCTCACTGTATAGCCCTTGGGGTAGCAATACAGGGTGGGGACTGGTCTCTCACTGTATAACTCTGGGGTCCAAT